>NW_017963638.1:0-2986 GCF_001661415.1 Suhomyces tanzawaensis NRRL Y-17324
GAAAACATCCTTACTACCATACTCTGGAAAACATCCTTACTACCATACTCTGGGGCATATTTGCAACATTAGATCTCCTAACATCTCCCCTAGTATTGGTTATTCTTCCCATATAGGGATTCTGTTGAATGGTCGTGTTTAACTCAATATCCTCATCTGGAGCGTTGCAACAAATGTGTGCTGAACCCTACGATCCACGATGCTTCAATACCAAGATCCACAAGTATTCTTCTAAGAACTATCTCCCTCTTTAGTTAACCATGAAATCTAGTTTTTAATTTCGATAACAAAGCTACGCATTTCTGCGAAAGGCTAACCTTCTATCAATACTCGGGTTTAAAGAGGGGTGCTAGCTAAAGATTTGATGAGCATACGTCAATTCTCTGGAAAAAATAACTTTGTCAACCTCCTTAGGTGAGGAAAATTAAGCTATTTCCATGACTTATTTTGAACTAGTATTTACGGTGATGCGAATGTGTGTGCAGTTTACCAGAAACGGTTTGTATTTCCGTCTACGAAATAAACGATTCGGTACCTTAGCTCATCTTCTAATCTAGCTCAACATGCTTCCGAAATAACATCTTTCTTATTCCTTCCCTTGCCTGAATTAAAAGAGGTCTCAGGGCAAATTCCTCAACTTATTACTCTAACAAGAATGAAAACGAAGGCCTCAGAACAAACTTCCAAGAATAATTATTCCCGGAATTTAGCTGCACCGATATTTTGTCCCAGGATGCAGGCCACTATCCGAAGAAAGACGCGAAGAGTCAAAAGGATTGGTTGATTGGACCACGCATGGGTGATATACAAAAATGATGATCGAGAGAAACATAATTCTTCTTGGACTTGTCCATGTCAGAATTGTGCAGAAAGAGTTACGGGTTAAGATAATTTTCTATAATGCTGCCAAGATCCAACCAATCATCAATCTAGCCAAGAACAACGAGAGTACCAGAATTCATGGAGACCCGTGGCGAGATCAAACTCGTATTCCCGCCTTCAAGGTTGGCATTGTCTGCTGTATGTCTTTGATTTGAACACTATAAATTATTTTGAAGCCTATTGAAGTGACAATCGAAAAATAGGTTTAATTTGCTTTACCAAAAGAGAACTCTTTATGTTTGTTTTAGTCCGATATTTTTCGGCGAAACTTTCTTATGCACATCTCTATTGGGGCGACTAAAGCCTTCACGGACTTATTCCTACCCTCAATGTGCGCTGAATGACCATGCAGCCGAAGATGCAAAATTGCTTTTCATAGCTAAAGGGAACTCACCCTGCCTGAGGGTTTCCATTATGATACAAAAAAGTATGCAACGACAATACACAAGCAAGTTGATTTCTTAGGGAAGACATATTATGTACAGTTTGGAAATGATCTAAACAATCTTGTCTGAAAAAGAAAATCTTGACCACTAATTGTTGTGCCCCTCACGATTCATTTCACCTGAGTCAAATAGGAGGCCGCAAAAAATATTCGTAAAATAACTCCAATGCGCGTTGCAGGGAACAGTACGAAAGGAAAATAAGCAGCTGCACTAACTAAAAAATGCTGCACTAAACCAATCACTGTCTTTGCGTATCTTCAAAGAAGGTTCTTGCAGCATATTACATTAAATGTGGATGAATGAGGATGCTCGATGTTCGATGTTCGATGGACGTGTTCGATGAACTACTTAAACCCATCCTTTGCTCGCTTTCTGTCAAGACCCTAACACACAATGAGGTTGCTGAGTATTGTGACATTTGTAGGAGCACTTGCTCTTGCAGCTAGTAAGGATATCGAAGGTGTTTTCACACACTTTGATTCTCTTGAACTAAGTGCTATACCAGCGGTTGAAGTCGCTACTCCTGCAACGCCCAGTTGGATTGCCCATCTAAGTTGGCAAATGAATTCCACTTTTGTTGCCCCTGGAGACACATTCTTGCTTCTAATGCCTTGTGTCTATTCAGTTACTCTGGGAAAAGATACATTCGAATTGATAGCCGAAGGCAAAACCTATGCTATATGTCCAATTAATAATGGTGAACTGTCGGATCAAGACTCCTTTTTGTATTGTACTGTCACTGATGAGATTAATAATGGAGATGTGGTGGAAGGAAAGGCATTCATTCCTGTCACTTTTAATATTGGGGGACCAGGCGGCAGTGCTAATCAGTTATGTGCGCAAAACTTTGTTCCAGGATTGGGTCAAATTTACTTCGACGATGGTTCTTATAGATTGAATACAGAAACAAATTTCGGCGAGACTGCAGAGTTTGGTAGATTGGCAACTGATCTGAATAACATTGTCCGTTATGTCCCATCGAGTGATAGCTTTGAAGGATTTGCATCATCTTCATCATCAAGTTGCCCTGATGATTCCACCTTCAACGAATTAACCTTGATGGTGCCTGGGGCCACCATTGATTGTGATTCCGTTAAAATAAATCTTGCAATGTCATTAAACTCATGGGGTCTTAGTACATTTAGTCTACTTGGACTTAACGATGAGCCCTACTCCGAATGCTCAGCCGAAAGAATCTACTTCAGAACTAACACTACTTATTGGAAAGATCAAACTCCAATCGTTGAATATAAATTTACCAAACTTGGCACTGATGTTATCCAAACTAAGGTAATTTCTCACACCGAGTGTCGCGGATCACCTGCAGTGCATCAAGAATATGAAACACATTTGAATCGTAGGGTTAACCAAGATCAAGGTTCCAGCGGTCGTATTATTCCAAGACGAAAACCCACTAGTACTATTACTACTGCATGGACTGGTACTTTCACGACCACAATTACCAGAAACGGTACTGACGGAACCAACACTGACGTCATTGAAACACCAGTTCAACGTACTGCCAGTACTACTGAGGGATGGACCGGTTCTTTCACCACCACAGTCACCAGAAACGGAACTGACGGCACCAACACATTAGTAATTGAGACTCCTATTCCTCAAACAACCATCACTACTGCTTGGACTGGAAACTCCAC
>NW_017963638.1:4213-5356 GCF_001661415.1 Suhomyces tanzawaensis NRRL Y-17324
ATTGAGACTCCTATTCCTCAAACAACCATCACTACTGCTTGGACTGGAAACTCCACCACCACTGTCACCAGAAACGGAACTGACGGCACCAACACTTTAGTAATTGAAACTCCAGTTCTACAGACAACCGTCACTTCTGCTTGGACCGGTAACTCTACCACCACTGTCACTAGAACCGGTGCCGATGGAACCAACACTGTCATCATTGAAACTCCAGCTCCAAAATCGAGTACAACCGTTACTACTTCATGGACTGGTAGTTTCACTACCTTTACTACCGCCACTGGCTCGGATGGTGTTGAAACTTTGATCATCGAAGTGCCAGTTTCAACCGGCATTCAAAGCTCTGTCGTCACTTCAATACCAAGCAGTTCTAGAAGACTTCCTTGGAATTCCAGCTCCATAGAACGTTCCAGTGGTATTGATACTACTTCGCCATCTTCTTCGGTTCACTTAACTACTATTTCGTCATCCTCCCCTTCGGTTGAATCTTCAAGTCTCATTTCAAACTCAATTAGCCCTTCTTCGTCTTTGATTTCATCCGCAACTCATTCTCCAGAAACATCTAATTCTGCTGCCCCTCCCTCGAGATCTGGTGGATACCATGGAATTCCAGCTAGTACTGTTGACTCGACTACCGTTACATTGATTCCAACCCCAAGCAATGTTTCCACTGATTCTAGTGCAACCGTTACACTGGTTTCTTCAAATTCTAGTCCAGAACAAAATGGCAACCCAGTAACCAGTATGGTATCCAGTAGCAGTCACCCAGTTGTTTCTGCATCAGCATACATACCTTCGATTGCCAGTTATGAGGGTTGGGCATCGAGACCTCAAGCTTCTAAGCTCTTGTTTGCATTGCTTCCATTATTCGCATTCTAATTCTGNTCAAATGCAATTCCAGCATTTTATATTATTTCGGTATCTAAAAATTCAATTGATAGATTAAATATTTTCAAAAATCTTACTGTATTCGTTTTTTTTCACACGGCCTGAGTGAACTAAGGCACCTTTTCATATTGGGAAGATAGAATGTTGATTCTTGCTCAAAATATTTAGTACGAAACTTTTAGATACTTACATCAGATTTTACCCCGTGTGTCACCTGACTGATGGAAGCACGTTAACTGATAGCATCGATAA
>NW_017963638.1:7378-12028 GCF_001661415.1 Suhomyces tanzawaensis NRRL Y-17324
GTCCTGGTCACAGTAGTAGTGAATGATCCCGTCCAGTCTGAAGATAAGGTTGTTTGAGGAACAGGAGTCTCAATGACTACAGTGTTGGTGCCATTACCAGTTCTAGTAATAGTAGTAGTGAATGATCCAGTCCAACCCGTAGAAGCAGTAGTTTCAGGAACTGGAGTTTCAATAATCACAGTGTTGGTGCCATTACCGATTCTGGTGACAGTGTTGGTGAAAGTACCGGTCCATGGTTCAGTGGTACTTTCAGTTGAAACTGGGACTTCGATGACCACAGTATTAATCCCATCTGTGCCAGAAGCAGTAGTAGAAGTGGTGAAGCTTCCACTCCATGCGGAGGTAACTGTGAAGGTGACTTGGATTGGAGTTTCAGATACTGGAACAGGAGTCTCGATCACAACAGTATTGGTACCGTCAGTACCAGTTCTGGTGGTGGTGGTTGTGGAGTTACCAGTCCAAGCAGAAGTAACGGTGGTTTGAGGAACAGGAGTCTCGATGACGACAGTGTTGGTGCCTTCAGTACCGGTTCTGGTGACAGTGGTGGTGAAAGAACCGGTCCATCCTTCAGTAATACTGGCAGTACGTGGGATTGGGGTCTCAATCACAACAGTGTTGGTACCATCTGTACCAGTTCTGGTGACAGTGGCAGTGGCAGTTCCAGTCCAGCCAGTAGTGACGGTGGCAGTACGTGGGATTGGGGTCTCAATCACAACAGTGTTGGTACCATCTGTACCAGTTCTAGTAACGGTAGCAGTCACAGACCCAGTCCATGGTGCAGTAACAGTTACAACAGGTGCAGGAAGTTCGACAATAACACTAGCAGTCTGCCCTGGGCTAGCAGATCTAGTGATAGTAGTTCTAACCAGTCCAGTTCCAGTNCTGGTGACTGTTGTTGTTGGGATTGGAAGAAGAACAACGACCGTTTCAGTGTTACCACGACCAGTGGCAACTGGTAATGTAGTAACACTAGTTCTTGAGCCTGTATAAGTCTGAGTAACAGTTGTAACTACATCTCCTTCAGCTGGTCCTCCAGATCCAATTTCGCCCAAAACCAAAGACCAATCTTCTATGTAGGTGCTATTGAGGACTATCTGGCTGTTGCAAGTAGCAACATCAGTGTAGGTAGCGAGGACAGATTCGCCTTCTGGGAAGCTGGACAAGAAATCAACAAGAGGGCGGTAGCCTTGAGGAATATCTTCGTAGGAAATTTGAACGCGATTTTCCTGACAAACCACACTAATATTTGAGTCTAATTGGAAGGTTTGGACAAATCCCCAAGCACTAAGTTGGTTGGTGATTGCAGTCTCAACGGATGTACAATTAATGACGGAATTCTCTAGGGAGATCTCAAGTTGACCTCTTGCAAAACCATCAGGGCAAAGTTGACCGACTGCATATGACTGAAGCTCCCTTCTCTGTGGAAGTAATCGCAAANTAGTTATGGTTTCCTCCAACAGTCTGTTTGTTGGAGTGCCAGCATTGAAAGTCACGTTTCTTTCACCATCTCTCATGGGATAGATTACGATGGTATTCTCTCCTGGTGTCAAACAATATAAACTACCAAAAATATCAGATTCACTAAGGGACCCTCCAAGATTGTAAATATAAGGAAAAGATAATGTACCACCAATTTCGTTTACGTTTTGAATCTCATCGGTAATAGTACATCTGAACATGGCATATCCTTCGTAACTTTCACCAGAATAAGTGTAACACGTGGCATAGGTCTTTCCACCAGCTTCGAAATTGAATGTCTGACTGTCAGCTGTGAAAGCATAAGCACAAATAAAAGAATATTGGAACGTATCACCAGGCATTACATCATTAGAGTTCATTTTCCAACCAACAGTAGCCACCCAACCTGGGTCAGAAGGAAGGGGGTAGGGGGAGTCTCCTTGGTAAGTATAAGAATCAAAAGTCGTAAGAATACCGAAANCCTCTGTTGAACAAGCCACAGCACAAGTGGCAGCAAAAGCCAATAACCTCGACAACTTCATTTTGTATACGGAGCACTATATAAACCATGAAAAACGAGAGAAAGGCACTATAAATAATGATGCCCCAAGTCCAATTTTAGTTTTCCAATCCTCTTCCTCAAATATGCAGAGCACTCGGGTAAATTTGCGGTATCAGCTTGGTAATGCTTGATGTATCTCTTGATAATACTGTCTTCTGCAGATGAACTATAAATTCAGAGGTACATAGAAGTTTTTTGCAGTTTTTAGTTGACCTAGGTTTATCTCTTAAGTTTGGAAAATAAAAGTTTTAATAAAATAGTTTTAACACAACTTTTGGTTTTTGCAACTGTGATCTACTCAGTCTCCTTTTCAAATGCTAGCATCTTTGGTGAAGTATAAGGATCTTAGATCATGCTAACATTTCAATGTGCGCCAAAATATTTAACAAGAGTACTTTAGATGCTTCATTGCGCAAGATCTGCAACAGCTTATTAAAATATTATCAGAACTTGCTGGTTTATGGAACCTTTCGTAAATGAATATTATTAAAAAATAAGATTGAGTCAAGTCTGGAGAAAGTCTTTTTAGGCTACAGATTTTATTTGTTCAAACTGCCTTCGGATAGTGTTTTCTTACTTTCATCTTTCAGATGAATATGTTTAAAGGGCGGGAGTGGCTTTTCTTTGGAGCCTCAAAAATGATTCTGCTTCTTGAAGAGAGCAATTTGTAATGCAATCAGTGCAATGACTCTAAAACTAGACGATAGGTTAGTTGTATATTCTGAATGGAACGGTTCCGGTGTGCTGGTATTTATTGAGGTATTTGTACTTACTTTGATAGCCTTTCGGTTCGTTCTTGAGTCAGAAAAGCATGGGTTTATCTGAAATATGGATAGGAATCTTTCTTCATGAAAAGGGGAAGCGATGGTGAGCAAAAGAGATAAAAATATTGTATGCTCAAAGGAACATTTTAAGTGGTCCTATACATAATAGGGTCACTTATGTGTGTTTGCCCACTTTGGTTACAATCACCATTGAAACTATTGGAATAGTTATGAAAGAAGCAATAGCAATGAATTCATTTTTTCTACATGGCCATTTCAGTGACAACTGGTGTATAACTATTTGAATATCGATCGATAATGGAGGCTCTTATATTAAATGCAGGCCACTTCAAGTCTTAATGAAAATAATTCTTCTCTAGAAGCCTCTGGTGTTCCTGAAAATAAAATATTATTTTGGCTAGTATGTGCTTGAAGGGTTTCCATTTGTAGAAAAATTAGCCCAAATAGCAGAAGTTGGACGTGGTAGGATTAAGGATTTTTCTTGTACCTAGCCTTCATTAGTAATATTTTTCTCATGATAAATTCCTAGCCTTATGGCTTTATTTTACTTATAGGCAACGCGAGTTTTTAATCCAGTTAATCGCATAGGCTATTGATACCTCTAACATGTTTACAACATTACCATCCTTTCAATTGCCTNTCAGGTGGGAAAACAGTACACCTTTTATCAAGAATCATGATCATCAACACTCTTGCAACAAAAAGGCACTATTAAGGATGCTACTATTGTAAAATATCTCAAATTTTCTGTGTGACCTTCGGTCTAAAATTTCACCTTCAATTTTGCAGGGGCATTAGAGAAGATGTTAGTGAGGCCCTACGGCTCGTAAACTAAAAATAAGGGATATTCTAAGTGAAGAAAATTTCTTAAGTTAAGCAACGCATACTGTTTGCATTTTTGATTGTTTGTTTAATGCTGTGAACAGTCCTGTTAAGATCTTATTTGTACAGTGATAACGAAAAGAACGTGTACACTGTAGTGGCAAAGTTGGTCTTCGAGGTCTTGATTTTCGCAACTATTCGAAAATCCAAAGATAGGGACAACATCCTTTACATAGTTGTTTGGATCCATTATTTTCATCATCACTGGCGCAAGGCGGGCTTCGATGACCATATGCATTCTTCCACCGCGTAAGCTGTAAAACTATGTTCCGTGCCTTCGAAATTTTTTAGTTTCGGCTGCAGANTTCTCACCCGCAGTTCTGCAAAAGAATCTCGAGAACATATGCAAGCCGGATTTAAAATGTCACCAAGGTATACAACTCCGTTTAAAGTTATTTGTCCCTCCTATTTACGAAGTTAGATTTGCGTTCGCGTCTAATTGTGATAGTTAGTAAATTATGTTTTTGGCCGAGTCACTATTTTTCACAATTTCCCAGCCAGCAGAATATCACACGATTTGGTCCGGACTTGCAGTCCTACGAAAGAATCGGGTACAGTATTATTACATTGAGTAAAACTAATTTGATAATGTTACCTCCTTCCTATAGGACTATTGAAAGATTGGAAAGGAAGTATCAAGATGAATAGAATAAGTTTCGGATCCTGTAGGCTCTAACTTACAGAAAGTGCAACTGGGTAACAAACCTTTAGCAGGACTCTTGCACTTTCAAATCATTGCTTCTCGCATCCCTTATCTTCAACTATCCACCTAGTCTAGCAGAAAGCGATAAGCATGCAAAAAATATTATTGAATGAAACCTAACTTCCATAAATACTTCCAGCTTCTTGAATTTCAAGGCGCTCGAATTTTCATTGCATTATANTTAAATATGAAGGTGTGCATATCATCAACTTTGATTATCAACCCATGATTTCAGAGCATGGCAATAGGGATGTTTAATG
>NW_017963638.1:12073-12399 GCF_001661415.1 Suhomyces tanzawaensis NRRL Y-17324
ACAGCCTCACCTTGCTGTATCCAGATTTTTGGAGATAATTCGACATATGAAAGACGACAAGAAGAAGATTTTGAGTTGGTAATTTACAAGTAGTTAACACATCCTGTCTTATAGTTTCGAACAATTTCCGAGTATGATGGTAATAGCAGTTGATTTACAGAAGTCTAAAGTGATTCCTACAAAACACTATCCCAAGTTCCGTATCCCCAGTAAGGTTGGCTAGGATATGTTGGGACACGTTCCATTTATTGATATTCAGATTTAAGTTGATCATTAGTTTTTGAGCAAATGTCAGATCCTCGGTTATTGTTAAGAGTGCACCACAG
>NW_017963638.1:12434-16888 GCF_001661415.1 Suhomyces tanzawaensis NRRL Y-17324
ATCTAGATCAACATCTTTGCTACACTTTCATAGGTTATCTCATAATTCATGCACTTTAAATATTTAACTATTAAACTAGACATGCTCACCGCTTGGTTTTGCTTCTGAAGCGAAACCAGTTGTGTGGGCCATACTATCATGAGAAGGTGGCACCCAACCACTAGATTTCCAAGGTTGAATACCGGATGCATATAATTCATCAACTTCCTCTAAAGATAACCCCTTAGTCTCATAGACAAAAAAGTACACAAAGAAGAAAGAAAAGATCAAACAACCAGTAAAGACAAATCCGTAGTAAAAATGAATATCATTGGTGATGAAAGGGGTGAAGAAAGGAATAAGGAACTCCCAGAGGTTACCAGCAAAGCCGCTTTCAATAGCCTTACTTTTGATGAGTGTAGAAATCTAAGAAGTATTTGCTAAATATTTTCTAAATATAAATTCTGAATTATATTAACCTTCATTCTTTAATTTATTGTTAATAGTAATAATATCATAATAAAATTTAACTGAAATTTATTCAAATCTAGAGTTATTGGATTTCAAAGTTTGATTATTGAAATAAACTCTTAACATTCTAAAAATCTAATATTGAAACTAATAGAAAGAATTCATCTTGCTACCGTTCAGTGTATTTGTGCTTGAAGTTTGTCAGACAGTTGTAGCCGTACTCGATTATTTCCAATTAATTATTTATGTTTCCCATGTCCCCCAACTTAGGTTCAACTTGTGACGACTTTAACATTTGGCATAATCCTCTAATTTAAAATACGCGCCTTTTGACTAAATGGTATCTACACCATGCACCCTACCTCTTTCTTTCATTCGTTTCCTATTTAATTCTTTACTCTGATGTATAGTCATTTTAGTCAAGAAGCATAATGTTAGGTCCTAGGTGTTGGAGCATAGGCGAAATACGACATTGAAGTTGACGACATTCGGGGTTACTACATTGATTGAGACACTGCCAATGGAGACATTGAGTTAAGAACGGCTCAATGATCAATAATTAATAAGAAGAGAGAGGAGAGAAAGAGGAGAGAGGGGGAGAAGGTATCGCCAAGGGAATTGGCAGCCGTTGGGACAATTTCCCCTCGAAGGGGAGAATGGATAATAAGGCGAAGATGATTATCGGAAATGTTCTCAGTATGAAAAGTGGAGAAACCATATCTACGAATTATGGTATAAATACACGGTAAATTGATGTTATTGATCTACGTGCTCAAGTCTACTGATTAAGTATACTACATATTGTTTCAATAAAACTATTATCTAATATCCTACTCTCTCAGTGCTAGGTCCGCCTGCACACAAGGTTCTGTAAAAACCAATAATACGGACCTACGAATTTCACGTGACTAGTCATATGACTCTGATATTGATATTACCTCCATAACGTTACAATCCACAAGGGAGACTAATAATGCCGGTGAAGCGATACTGGTCTATCACATGAAGCCGAGTGTCGGCAATACACAAAAGCCCGACAGGCTATATAAACACCTATATTTTGAATAGTTAGCTCCCCAGTTAATACAAGGATCTTAAGTGACCAACGCATACTACACAACGTAACACATTATACTTCATAAATTTTCACCATTTTTTTAAAATTTATCTGAAATGTGGAGAGGTTGACTACCAAATCGATTACTGTAACGCTTGTCCAACAACTATTCTAAAGGCGACGTTCTAGTACAACATAAGAAATGATTAGGCAATATCTGTTACAAAACAGTCCCTGCTTCAATTCTTTACCAAAGCTAGCTTCAATTAATGAATAACCTTTGTATTCTACCGTGAGGGAGCTCGTCTGTTCGAATTATAACTCCGCACGAATGGACTGATAGAATAAGTACTTGCAATACAATACAATGTTGAATGTTCCACAAGATAATGCAACATATCTGGTAGTGGTCATGAAATTTGAGATGCTCGCACGCATTTATCGATTACAGTGCTCTAAACCAACTAGTATTCACCATAGAGATTTGATTTCCATGACCCTCTTCAAGTCTGATTAGGAATCATCTTTATCCCATTGATTACCAGAAAACTTCGATGTGGTTGACTTTATTTTGAACGAGATCAATTAACAGGCGTAGTCAGGCACCAATTGCGAGCACTACAAGTCTCAACATTATGGATTGTAACGGCCATTACAAGTTTTTCGCATTAATTTTTTGCATGTTATTCGCAATATTGGACAATACCTTCATGCAGCAATCTGGAACTGCAAAATGACTACTATATAACCTATCGTCCCCTGCAACTACTCGGTGCTATCCACTTAGTTATCATGAAATTATCCAACTTACTTGTTGCTTCGACCGTTATTATGGGCACCTATGCTGGTTCCCCTTCAATCTGGTTTACCAGTGATAAAAACTTCGATGGTAAGATCGTCAAGCAGCTGCAAAAGTGGAATGTCGCTGGAGACAAGGTGGAAGGCTACTACTATGGAACTCAATTTTTCTTCTCGGGAACTAATGAGGTTGGATACTATGGCCCTCAGCCACGTAAAGAAGGCACCACTAACCACTTAACATTCAGTGTTTTTGGTTACGGTCCTTACTCTGACCATCCAAATTGTTACAAGAGTGCCGATGGTGGTCCAGGTGTCTCGTGTGCAGTTGACTTTCCTTGGGAGTACGGAAAGAACTATACTACAGAAGTTACCCGGACTGCACAGAATGACGATGGAAGTAACAGATGGACAGGTACTTTGGTTGATGGTGAAACTGGTGAAAAACTTGTTACTATTGGTGAGTACTGGACTCCCAAAAATTATTCCCTCCTTCAAACTGGGGGAAACACTTTTGACGAGTTGTATGCGATTGATCACTATAGAGACTCATGCATGCCCGTCAGCTCCTATGTTGGATTTTACCCTGTGCAGTCACAGGAAGATGGAACCTCTTTCACCCCCACTTTAGATGCTTGGGACAACCTTGATTTGCGCGTAGATGCATGTGCCAGGGCAGCAAACGAATCCAATCAACAGGGCTGGAACATTCCCGGAGGGTTTGTGTACGTAAATGGTTTGCTCAACTTGAACTATGAAGGAAAAATCTGAACAATACAAAACCCCCATAGAAGCTATTGGTCTTTGTCTTAATTGAGCCTACAAATGATCCACCGAATTTTAGTAACTTTTTAGTAGAATAAATGCTGAGCCAAGTACGGTAGTTCACTTCATTTCTTGGGAAGTTCTATTTTGCTGATTATCACACTAGAAAATTGATAAATGGATTAAATACCGAATTGTTCTGAATGATCTCAGAATGCATATGATATCTTTGTTTTCTGAATTACAGGTACTGATAAATTATTGTGTCTATTAATTAAAGGATATGATACAGAAAAATGACGAAAAATAAGAAATGCCGGTTTTATGTTTGAAAAACATCAAATCATGTAGGAAATCATAGCGACCAAAGCAATTAAGAACTTAGAAGCTTGAGTTCTTGATGCCCAACCCTCATACGTAGATACAGAAGGACCAAAAGATGAGGCAGAAGAAGATGAAACTTCAACACTTGGACCATTGCCATTGCTTGAGGTTCTAGTAGTGATTGTGTTACCGTGGGGTTCTGAAGATGGGAATTGAGGAACAACGGTGACCAGTGGGGCACCTGGAGCAACTGGAGAGCTTGGGGCACCTGGAGCACTAGAAGCACTTGGGGCACCTGGAGCAACTGGAGAGCTTGGGGCACCTGGGGCACTAGAAGCGCTTGGGGCACCTGGAGCAACTGGAGAGCTTGGGGCACCTGGGGCACTAGAAGCACTTGGGGCACCTGGAGCAACTGGAGAGCTTGGGGCACCTGGGGCACTAGAAGCGCTTGGGGCACCTGGAGCACTAGAAGCACTTGGGGCACCTGGAGCAACTGGAGAGCTTGGGGCACCTGGNGCACTAGAAGCACTTGGGGCACCTGGAGCAACTGGAGAGCTTGGGGCACCTGGGGCACTAGAAGCGCTTGGGGCACCTGGAGCAACTGGAGAGCTTGGGGCACCTGGGGCACTAGAAGCACTTGGGGCACTTGGAACACCTGGAGAACTTGGATTCACTGGAACAGTACTAGATTCTATAACTGGGGTAGTACTCGATGGAATGAAAGAAGAAACTTGGGAGCTTGAAATGAAAGTTGAAGACTCGCTTGATGAAGGAACTGCAATAGAAGAAGTCTTTGAGGTTTCGGAAGAAATATCAGTTGGCGAAGAAATAATGGAGGAATGTAACGTGGTAGATGGTTCAATGCTAGACAGTCTTATAGTACTAGAATTCCAAGGAAGTCTTCTGGAACTACTAGGAGTCAAGACTGCAGATGAGGAAGAACTGGCACTAATAGTGATACTTTGACTGCTTGAAGATACAACACTAGAGTAAACAGGAGTCTCAATGATAACAGTGTCAGTTCCGTTAGTACCGGTAGCAGTGGTGGTGGTGGTGAAAG
>NW_017963638.1:17189-17455 GCF_001661415.1 Suhomyces tanzawaensis NRRL Y-17324
GGCTTGGTGACAGTAGTAGTGAAAGTACCGGTCCATGGCGAAGTCACGGTGACAGTGGCAGTAGTTGGGACAGGAGTCTCAATAATAACAGTGTCAGTACCGTTACCTGGTCTAGTAATGGTGGTGGTGAAAGAACCAGTCCATGGGGTAGTAATGGTGGTAGTTGGGACAGGAGTCTCGATGATCACAGTGTCAGTACCGTTACCTGGCTTGGTGACAGTAGTAGTGAAAGATCCGGTCCATGGGGTAGTAATGGTGGTGGTTGG
>NW_017963638.1:19284-300469 GCF_001661415.1 Suhomyces tanzawaensis NRRL Y-17324
GTGTTGGTTCCAGTTCCGGTTCTAGTGACGGTAGTGGTGAAAGAGCCAGTCCATGGGGTAGTGTAAGTAGTAGCAGGGACAGGAGTTTCAATGATCACAGTATTGGTACCATCTGAACCAGTGGCAGTGGTAGTAGATGTAAAAGTACCAGTCCATGGGGTAGTCTTAGTCACAACAGGTACAGGAACTTCAACGATGACAGTAGCGGTTTGACCTGGAGGAGCACTGTGGGTAATGGTAGTAGGGACCAGTCCAGTCCAAGTGCTGGTAACAGTGGTGGTTGGAACTGGCACTTCAACAACAACAGTTTGGGTGTTTCCTGGGCCGGTGGAGAAAGGCAAGGTTGTGATTCCGGTAGTAGTACCAGTCCAAGTCAGTGTGACGATCTTCACGACGTTACCGTTGGAACCAGTTCCACCATTATTGTAGGAACCCCAGGTTCTGGTCAAACCATCGTTTGTTCTTCTACCGTTCTTACAGGTGAAGGTATCGGTGTAGACAGTTCTGAGACTTACTCCTGGGTTGGTGGAGAGGAAATCGATGAAAGGACGGTAGCCAGCAGGAATGTTGCTGTAGGTGATGGTGTACTGGTTGGAGGAGCAGCTTGCTTGGAATTGGAAGTCGGAGGACGAGCTCTTAGGGTAGTACCAAGCGTTGATATCGTTGGTGATACCTGCGTGAACCGAGCTGCAGTCGATTACCGCATTCACACCCGAAATACCAAGGGTACCCGAGGAGTAACCGTCGGGACAGTTACCAGCCAAAGCGTAGTGTTGGTAGGTGTTGATGCTAGGAAGCACCTTGAGGTTGTAGTTCAAGGAGTCGATGCCCTGGTTGTTGGAGGAGCCGCCATTGAAGTCGACAGTGGTGGAGAGGGCCTTGTCGCCGTCCTTGAAGGTGACGGTGTTGGTACCAGCAGTGAAACAGTTAGCGTTCTGGAGATCGGCCAGGTTAGCAGAGCCACCCACGCTGAAGGTGAGTGGGAAGTAAACAGTACCGTCAGCCAGGTTGACATTGCTGATCTGGTTGGTAACAGTACACTGCATGGAAGAGTAAGGCACCAAGATCTCACCGCCGGTCAAGGTACAGGTGGCATAGGTGGCACCATCGGCTTGCAAGTTGATGGTGTTGGAGTCAGTGGTGAACTTGAAAACACAAGGCAAGGTAAGGGTGAAAGTGTCGCCTGGAGCCACCTTGGCGGCGTCCAAGCTCCAGCTGAGAGTTGCAACCCAACTAGGGGTTGCTGGAGTAATGTTTGGGTAGTTGGCACCCTTTTGATACTTGAGGGAATCAAAGCTAGTGAACACTCCCGATACTTGTTTGCCTGCGGCAACCGCGAGGGCACCGGCAACAGCCACAATATTGAGCAACTTCATTGGAGATGATGGTGATGAAGGAATAAAGGAAGGGGAGTTGCTGAGTTTAAATAATGCTTTGGCATGGCCTGGAAAAGGCAATGAAACGGCCGCCATCAGCGGCAGCCATTTGGCGCTGCATAACCATCATGCTAACTCCAGATTAAAAGCATGGGCTCAATGGGGGCGGACTAAATGAAAGATGCACCATTACTGATGGCGAGTAAATGCCTGCGCATTGCATGAAGCAAAGGTCCCGCCCAAGTGTTCCTAATAGGCGGTGCTGCAAGATGCGTATCGCTTGTACAGGCGAACGGCACGGAGCCATGACTAGTCAGTTAATATTTTGCAACTTCGTCAGGAGGCGTGCACACTGGAACTCCAAAAAAAAAATATCTATTTTTGTGCACCTTCAATTGCACCTATTGCCGAGGCATGCCCACAGACGATGGGTTTTACGATCCTGCGGGTAAGAAACGAAAATAATAATTGTCGACACCTGGTGAGGTTGGTGGCCGCGAGATCCGTCGTTGCCGGGGTGTTTGCTATGGTGTTACTATTGGGGTAGCAGCACGAAGCGAGCACTGTCTCCATGCCATTGTCCCGATTTTCTTGGGGTGTAGCTTGAGCAATTCGGGTCCTCTGGAACAGCCCTGAAGTTGGGCCGTGGTCTGCAGGAAGTCGCACCCGACACTCGCACCAAAAAGGTGCTAATTTCATTTGAAATACAAGCGCTAAAGCAGGGTCAAGACCGTACATATTTCTTGTCGTATAACAAATCAGAATTACTAATGCTGACCATTCCCCATGTGATAGTCCACAGGGATTTTCGTAAAGGTCCAGCTATTTCAGGGACCCTTCACACTTACTACACACTGAACGATTGGACCCTGAGTACTCATCCCTTCGGCCAAGTACTTCCCAATACGAGCGGGGCTCACACCGTATGCCGTGTGTAAAAACAGACTAGGTGGCGTCAAGAGCCTAAAGTCTAATGTCAAGAAGTTTATAGGCACTCCACGACTAAATGACCTAAGAATAACACCCGCATGCCTATCCGTTGCGGGCATCCACCTGATGGGTTCCAGAAGCACGACCCGAAAAAATATTGGTTGGTGTGGTAAGCATGCGGTGGTTGTGGGGCATGGTGACTGGTATTGTGTCGGACTAATGACGCATTACGAAAAAAAAATCAATTGTTTTCGAATCTAAAGATCTAGTCAGTAGAGTGGGTTAAATCGATTCTATGAGGGGTTAAAGAATAAAGTTTATGTCGAGGAAGAAGTCTAACTATCATTTGGCGTACATTGTCCTCGCGGTTAACAATTGACTAGTAACTGCATGGGATCAGGAGAGCTAGGGAATCTCAAGCAATGAATTGTAATTAGCATGTATGTGTAATGGCATCATGGAATAGACTTACAAACCAGAGGTGTGCATCATGTATAAGCATCGAGCCGAGGTAAGAATTGATGCCCTACGGCCGCCGCCACTCGCACTCGCTTGCCGTCCGGCTTGGACATAGACACAGGAACAAGTGTCCACGTGCCTGAGGCATGACCCTTTTACAGTCCTTGTGCATGATATGACGCACTGGCCGCACCAATAAACGGTTCGATTTCAGACTAATGTCTAGTTATAATCAAAATACAATATACGAGCTGCCATCGCCAATCACTGCCGGCTGATAGATAACGCCATCGCCGCCTGTACCCTCCGAAGGAGACAATTAAAGAGGTTGGAAAAGCATTGTAGAGTGTAGTAGGGTATTGTTTGGCATTGTATGTACTCGATCTCGTGTATTCTGTTCCACAGTCTTCTTCCGGCATAAGGCGTACCTGTACACTTATCTTAAACTATTCCCAAGCCTCATTTCACTGTGGGATGATTCTATCGGAAACCTTGTTTCCGTGCTTCCGCTGCAATGTACACACCTACCTCGGTTCGTAGCCAGGGGCTGAAATTTTTATCGCTCCAGCAACTTCGGCGAAAAATTCGGTCGATTACGTAATACTCTGGCTCATCGCATCGCATCAGACAGTCTTTTTCGAAATGGCCCTCATAGTATCGGAGGGCATCTACCATGGTTTCGTTCTCGTGTGAGGTGTGCAATGACACCGTGATAAAGAAGAAGTTGGACCAACATACCCAGAGGTGCTATGGTGCCTACTTCACCTGTATCGACTGCTCCGTAACTTTCCTGGGAACCGACTACAGACAGCACACCAGCTGCATATCCGAAGCTGAAAAATACGAAAAAGCTCTATACAAGGGCCCAAAGAAGCAGCCGCCCAAACCTAAGGTAGAGCAAACCACCAAGGTGGTTGAGAAGAAGGTTGAAAAGGTTGAAAAGGCTGAAAAGGCTGAAAAGTCTGAAAAGTCTGAAAAGGCCAGTAAGACTTCTTCCAAGAAAGCCAAGTCCCAAACTTTAACCGACTACCTCAAGCCCAAGAAGGAACAAAACTTATACAAGGTCATCAAAAAGGTATCCCAAGAGAGCTCTCAAGATATCAAGGAACTCTTGAAGGCCTTGAAGGTCGTCAAAAACGCGGATGGCAAGCTTGAAATTATCCAATAGACAAGCTGTGCCTGAGTGCGCCCTAGCCCCCCAGTTGACCCCTGCACATAAAATTTCACTAATATTTAATTCTTATGTATGATACCGCCAATTGTAATATTATCGAACCATCCTGTTCCGCGCAGTATAGTCGGCGATAACCTGCATTCAGGGTTTAGACGGCTAGTCCAATAGGAAAAAGTGGTGCCATTTCTCGTATCGATAATATTTCAGGAACTGCCCCTTTGTATTGTCTATTAGATTAAAGGGTTTGCCTTATCATTAATCGGTAATTAATGTTACATCTAGTTCCAAGTTTTTTCGGCCTCGTATTTGAAAGCAAAAAATCGATCCCTGGCCAGATTTTAGGGCTCAGAATACGACGACTTGGTGCTACTAAACTCTAAATTGCTTCATTCGCCCACAACCATCTACCATGGCAAGCAAACGTCTTGCCTCAAGGACGCATGATTTGTAGCTTTGACAAATTTGTTAGCCACATCCCCTCGCCTCATGTAGAATGCGGTTGGTAGCTCTGTCGCGCAAGAAACGGGGCAGAGCTATGCATCCTGCGTTTTCATGAAATCTCGGCCAAGGAATACTCTATACTGTGATAGCTCCTTCTCATGCATTTGTCCGAGACTAGCGATGGTTCCATGACGCATGGAGGACCCTACAAATGTGTAAATCTCTTGAACTGTCGGGTTTTCTTACTACTTCTTTTTCTTATTCCCATGCTTGCACAAAAGTGCCTATGTACGTTCCTAAGTTCCTACCTTAAACCACTCCTCCTATTCCTTGCGTACCCTGCGTAACATCAATGTAGACGAGTCCTGTAGAACTGCATGTCCTCTTAAGTATTTGGTCTATGCAAAAATGCATGATTCCTTAAGGTATACCCTGTTGCATCAGAGCTCGGTGTGAAAATGCAAGAGTCCTCATGCTACGTGGCTCGCGCCTGGCTAGCCGTGCATTGGGCCACACGTCTGGGCTCACTTTTGACGATTCTGAAAAGCTGAATTTTTGCCATGAGGCGATGCAACATCTAACGTCAACAAATGTTGCTTCGCGTCAGTCTAGTTCCTTGCTCTTTTATTCAACGCCCTATTCACCTTGCCGTAGAATTGAGAAAGCGTGTTGTACGGAAAGGACAAGTTTTCGCACAAGTATTCTGGCAATATCCTCTTCAAATAATTTGCGTTCCGGATTAAATCGATTTCTAGTATGGAATCATCCTCGTCTTGTTCAAAATCATCCTCTAATGCTTCCAAAAACGTGGGAATATAATTTATTTCGGCTGTAGACTCGAAAGTTTTGGATATCACTAACCTATAGTTGATAAATATGCTTTCAGTCGATGAATTCGAGGAAGTTGAAGTTTGCTTAACATCGAAGTAATACCTTGTCCCATCCTCCTGAAAGTTGGTAATTCTGAGTCCAGTTAACAACTCCAACATATCCAAAGTAAATCCTATGTTTTCCAACTCCTTCGATAACTGGTCTTGGTTTATCAAATGTGAGGAAGATTCCTCGGTGTCCATTCCATCGATTCTCTTGACCTTCTTCTTTCTGATTGGTGATTGATACACCTGGTCTTTCGTACCATTGGTATCATTAATGTCTAGAACGGTAGAGTTTGTGCTCAAGAGCTTTGGGTATTTCACTTTCTTGGCTTCTTCAAGCTCTTTGATCAAATTGTCTATTATTGCTTGTTTCTCTATCACAGTAGAATTCAACTCCTCGATGAGTTCGTGGTCAGACTCCAACTGTGACTGCACTTTCTGCTGGTACTTGGTGAAGACCTCGTCCTGCTTGGTATTCACGAGCGAGTTGATGAATTCGACCAACTCTTGACTATTATTGGATTTGATGATGTCCTGCTCGGTCACGATCGGATTGGACTTGAGCTTTTTGCTCACACTGCTAGATGCGTTTGGCGCTCCCTGAGGCACTGTACTGGTTATCTTTCTCTTTGTATTAGGAGTAGATGAGTCGGCCTCCTCCGAGAACCTCGATGATAATCTCCTTGAGGTTCTCTCTTTGACCTCCTTGGCACCGTTTGAGTCCTTTGATTTGCCCTTTGTTGCTGGTGCTTTGGAATCACTGGCTGACTCCTGTCCCTCGTGTTTCTTCTGTGTTGTCTTACGTGTCTTGGGCCCCATTTTATGTGTGGATTGATTGTCTTCTGGTGTTGTTGTTTCAGATGGTGATGATTTCGTTTTTTCCACGCGTCATACTGTGGGTGCGTGGGGACAATCGTGGAGACTATCGTGGAGTTTACTTCGAGAAGGAAGACTCTAGACTACAAAGACAAGAACAGGGGTGGAAGGGTGCTTGAGTCAAAAGTAACAGATGCTAATTTGGCTACCTTGGGTATCATCTGTAACTTCCATAAAGTGGCCGTTTTTTATAGTGTGCGTGCTTATTGCCTCGGAAGAGTTCCCTGGAAACTCAGCACAGAGTTGCCATGATACTTATAGGTGGGTGTTTTGAATATTGCATCAATGACTATAAGTGTACTCTTTAATT
Organism: Suhomyces tanzawaensis NRRL Y-17324; assembly: GCF_001661415.1. Lineage (NCBI taxonomy): Eukaryota > Fungi > Ascomycota > Pichiomycetes > Serinales > Debaryomycetaceae > Suhomyces > Suhomyces tanzawaensis. The sequence goes on from NW_017963638.1 coordinate 25,726, forward strand.
TAATTCCATAGCAGCATTTTAATTCATTCAATAATTCCTTATACCATTTTTTCGTTTTTGGATAAATTTCAAAAATTCGCAACTTTTCACAATTTCACATTAGTACATAAAAGGAAAGATAGAAAACGAACGTGAAAACCCATACATCACTTCATCCAGTGTTGTACTACATCCAATCAACTTTACTTCATAGTTGATGCTCGAATTAAGTGCCCGGGGCTGTAATAATTACACCCTATCATTAGCGTGCCACAGAGGACATGTACTGCATACAACCCGAGACATACTAGTTTTGCGAATAACAGATGGCGTCCCACAAACTAATCAACACAATCAACCTCCTTCGTCACCCGTGGTTGAATTGATCATACGCCGATCCGACATCCGCATTCGACCCATAGATCCTTCTGCTGTTGGAAACTGTGAGATATATTTGTGAATCATTGTCTCAGTCGACGTAATTTTCAAAGTTTTCCACTGTTGGCAATTGGCTGTTTCAACTACCACAATACCTGAATAATGTCATTTTCGAAGGAAAGCTTCACCAAGAAGTTGTCTGTCTTGCAAGACACGCAAGAATCTATTGTTTCCATATCTCAGTGGGTGTTCTTCCATCACAGACATAGTAAAGAATGTGCCAAAATATGGTCGGACTACATCTTGACAGTTCCACCAACATCGTCTGCCTCGGCAAAGAAATTGTGTTTGTTATACTTATGTAACGACGTGGTTCAGAGAGCCAAGAGAAAGAGAAAGCAAGAGTTTATCGATGAATTTGCCCTTATATTACCCAACGTAATCAGAAAGACTTACGGCACATTAGATGCGGGAATTAGACCAAAGTTGGACCGTTTGATCAATGTGTGGCAAGAGAGATCGGTGTTCAACAATTCTGACATCCAAAAAATGAGAGATGCCGTCGAATCTGTGAAGACCAGTGGTGGAAAGATTGATGAGCCTGCGCAAGCCAAAGCAGGAGCATCTGGAGAAATAGTGCCAGAGTTAAAACACTTGAACGAGCTTATAATTTCATTGAATCGCTTGAATGATATAAGTCAAGCGAACTTGACTCAATTTGGAATTCAATCCAAGACCTACTTGCCTCAGGACCCCTCGAAGTCGGACAAACTTCCTTCGCCCAAGGTGTACATCTCCAAATTGAACATGTTGGAGAAGTTGAGCAAGTTATCCATAGTCAACATTGAAGAACTCAAGAGTATAAAGAAACAAATCGCCAAGCAACTTGAGAGTTTGTCCAACGTCATTTCGGAGGGTTGTAAGACGGACGACACCAAAGTGCTGATCATCAATGATAAATTAAATAGATTATACAGTACCAGAGAAGAGTTGCAGAGTATCTTGAATGAAGATAGCAGTGCTTCAAAGAAGGAAGACGAGGAGCCATCCCCAAGTTATGACAACGATAATGCAGATGAACCAAATGCAGATGATGATGACGATGATATATTACCTACCTACGAAAGCGACGATGACGACGACGACGATAAGGCTAATAATTCAGCCGAAGAAGTTAAAGAGGAGCCAACTCGAAAGAGAAGAGCGTCTCAAACCCCTTCAGGAGGCTCGACTCCTTCCAAGAGGGTAGCGTTTTCTGAGGATATAGAAGTCAAAGAATTTGACCGTGATGATTCAGAGGTAGCCAATGTTACCGACGCAATTGATTACGATAACAACGATGATGGCGAGGACGAGTTTGAGGTGTCAAGTGAGTTTGAGCAACACCATAAAGACGACTTGGAGTTGAAACACGAGCATGACAGTGTCACCGATGACGATGGAGGCTACGATCCGTCGTTGGGAGATAACTTTGCGGCTTCGGAATCGAGCAACGAGGATAGTTCTGCAAGCTCGTCTGCGGATGTTATGAGCTTGCTTTCGAAGTTGGCTTAAATACGCGTGTATCATTAAATAAATAATTTCGTCTATAAAGGGTCAACCATAGTGTGTCTCGTTAATTTAGTATAATTGCAAAATCGTGTGCCAGATTTCGTTTTGTTCCATAATAGTAGTTTGTTTCCTCGGGGGTGGCCAGCTTGGAATTGTCCTGGGGGTTGTAGTGTTGTACGGGGTCGAACTCTCGCTTGACCAGACCGCTTTGGATCAAGGGCAAAGATAGCCTCTTGTGGGTTGGCTTTTTCTTGTCAAAATCCCACTCTGATTGGGAGATCTCTGGCAAGCTTCCGGTGGAACCCGTCCGCACCGTCAACTTGTCCTTGTGCTTCGACTTGCGGGGCACATACACACAGAGCTCGTCTGACGACATGCAGTTGGAGCATTCAGGCACAGAACGGGTGCACTTCTTCTTGAGCTTGCGGCAGCGAATACAGCTGACTGTCGACTTGCCGTACTCGTTCAAATCGAGCGGCGAGTTGGAATTGTGGTCGTAGATGTTATGGGGGTGGTCCTTTCGTCTGAATTTTTTCAAGTTTTTGCGTTTGAACACGGTGATGGACGGCCCCAGGGGGTCCTCGGTACCAGCCGAGACCACGCCAATGGCCACTGATTTGGCCAACTTGACCTGGAACTCGCTCAAGTGCTTGAGCATCCCTGGGTACTCTTTGTCGGGGACTTCGAAGTGTGCGTGCGACACTCTCGGGTCCATGGTGGCTGCGTTTAGAGAGGCCTGCCCCACACGAAATGCTATCTGGTACCACGCCGTTTGTCTTTCACAAACTGGATACGAGTGTGATTTCGACCCGAGTGCGGGCCCCAGGTTAATATGCCAACGGCTGACTCGGTGCCATTATTCGCAATAATTACGATATTTTCTTTTTTCAGGGCCGGTATAGGCGTCGCTGCGAGGATTTGCTACCCCGTCAGGAAACTCCGATTTCAAATGCGCGATAAGATAGCCCCAATTTTGCGCAGTAAAACGGCGACCAATGGCGACGAGCGAAACGACATGGCTCTTCTAAAATTAGCTCGGGGCCCAAAACTGGGCCCTTTGTTTGCAGTGGACGGCGCCTGGTAGAGCCTGGCGAAGAGCTGGGTGCCTTTGTCGACAGCACCAGCAGAGGGTAATTTTCTAGCCAATGCTCCGGCCACCTGCGGAACTAGCCTAGCCATTTGCGGTACCTCTCCCGTGAAACGGTCGCTGTTGGTGGTGCATCCCACGTACAAAAACTGGCTGGCCCTGGTGCAGGCCACATAGAAGAGGCGTGCAATTTGCGGGTCGGCCGAGGCGTGGAGATCGACACACCCTCGCCAGTACGAGGTGTGGCTGGCAGACGTCCCGAGCACAAACACCACCGGGAACTCGAGGCCCTTGGCTGTGTGCACGGTGGACACGTTGATGCTAGTGTCGTCGGTAGTGGGGACGTCGTCGTTGTACGAATGCAAAAAGTGGTCGAGGAACAGCTCGCTGCCTGGCTCCGAAACGTAATTTTCGTGGGCATGGCACAATGAGTCAAAAAACGAGCAGATGTCAAATTCCAACTTTTTTGCGGCCTGGGCCATTTGCTGGTGGAGGGTGGTGGAGCCGTGGAGGACAGGGTCCGCCAGATTTAGATGGTGCACCAATCCCAGCTCCACCGCCATCCGCGACAAGCTCTCCAAGACCCGGGTTGGGGTCTGGCTGTGGGCAAGAAACTGCCTTTCTTTGTCCACCGACACTAGTAATTTTTGCAACGACCGAACCGTTTCTTTGTGCTCGGGCATTTTGTAAATGGTGGAAAGGCTCTTTTGTTTCTTCGACACCGAAACCCCAAAATTCTCTACTTCTTCCCGCAAGAACGCCTCCATCCCGCCGTTGCTGCTCCCTGGGGCCAGCTGGGGCAATTTCGAGACATTGAACAAGTTGAACAATTTCGACACCCGAAGTCGAGAACCGACCTTTTTGTCTAGTAACAAAATAAGGCACAACCAGTTCAATTCAGAGCCTGTACCGTTGTGGATCACATTAAGCATGTCAAGGAAGATGTGTGTCTTTCCCTTGACCCAGGGAACCGTCAGGGTGAACTTGTTGCAATGGAATCCGAACTTTTCAGCATACGACTGGAATTCTTCCACATCCTTGTTGGCACGTCCCAACACCAAAATATCCGAGAGCTTGAAAAGACCACCCAGCTCGAGGATAAGCCTGGACGTTTCCTTGAGAACAAACTCGTATTCGCTGAATCTTGTCGCTGGATCATAGGTGATGGGTTTGTAAAGCGGATCTCGGTTGGACTTGAGGGCCACATCCGACTGGTTCAACAACCCATTGGACCCCAATGCCACATTGCGAGAGGCATCCAAGATCTCTGGCGTCAAGCGGAAGGTCTCCTCGATGGTTTTGTGGGTGATGTGATATTTTGGGAATTCAGTGGCCAAGTCTATATCGGGTTTGGATCCCAAAAACTCATAGATGCACTGATGCTTGTCTCCGGCGAGTGTCAAATGCTTGAGAGTTCCCTGGGCCTGCCCTTCAGTGGGATAGTGGACGATTTCCTTGACGGCAGACATCAACAGGAAATGCATGTCTTGAAACTCGTCCACCAACACCATTTTGTAGTTGTGCACCCGTGGAATCAAGTTATGGTCAGCCACCGACTTTTTCATGATGGCCAAGGCATTTATCAAGAAGTCCTGGTAGCGCATGATGCCGTTCTTGGTCAAGAATTGCAAGAGCTCATCCAAGTACTCGGGACTGACGTTGTGCTTCGTGGATGCGGTAGCGATGTCGGACTCCCCGCTCTTGATTTCGTTGAGGATTCGTTCGAGGGTAAATGCCGTCAAATTCCCCTTCAACGTCTTGCCGTTAATGCCGATGGTTTTGCCCAGGAAGATGTTGGAGAAGTTTCGCCAGCTGAGGTCGTCCATTAGGCGACGCTTTGGGTTCTGAGGAAAGTACACCGACTCGTACTGATCCACCACGTTGGCACACCATGAGTGGAAAGTACACACTTCGATCTCACGGGCCAGTACACTGCCCAACAACCCTGCCAACGCATCTCTGAGCGAGTTGACGGCACGGTTTGTCATCGATAGAATCAAGATCTCTTCGGGTAGAATTCCGCCCTTTTCGACCATGTAGGCCACTCTGTTGACGAGGGTCCAAGTCTTGCCACTTCCAGGGCCTGCTTGGACCGATAAGAGCTCGTTTGGTGATGGAGGGTGGTGGATGATGGCTAGTTGCGAATCGGATGCCTCGAGCAAACGGGGTGTTTCAAGGGTCTGAAAGGTGCCTGCTTCGGGAGATCGCTGGAGTGGCTCGCGGGGGCCCTGTGATGGGCCTCTGATTGGGCCCAGGACGTCTATGTGGTCTAGCATGGCATTGGCACTGGCTATAGCTGCTGCGGTTGTGTCTGAAAAGTGAGAAAAACTGGAGAACAGACAATAAGAACCAGTCCATTCTACTGCATCAATTCTACAGCGTCGTCAATTCTCCGCCATTGTCCACCACCCTTCACCACCTCCACTATCCCATGTCGGCGTTGGACAAACTTAAAACCATCTTTCCGTTGGATTCCCCCCAGCCTACACCCTTTGTCCCACTCGACACTGTCATATCGTACTTTGGCCAAAACGACCATGCCAGCCACGGCCTCTTGGAACTGCTCCGTGCTGGCGCCACGCTTTCCACCACAGGCGACCTCCCTGTGCTCTCGCAGGACGAGCTCGTGCGGTTGATCTCCAAGTACGAGAACTACAAGCACAGCATCCGCATCCACAGACAGAAGTTGGTACCTATCGACACCATTCTTACCAGTTTCAGCAGCGAGCTTGACCACCTCTCGTCCAGCTTGGTGTCGCTTCACGAGAAATCCAGCCAGCTCTCGTCAGACTCTTCGGTCAGCAGAACCACCACTGACCGTTTGAATCCCATCATCTTGGACCTTATAATCTCGCCAGAGGTGGTCAGATCGCTCGTGCACGACGACGTGGACGCCAAGTGGGTCGAGAACATCAAGTTCATCAACGAGAAGCTCCAGTTGATCGCAGGAATACATGATGGGAATAGCGAGCAAAATCCCCTCATCGATGCATACAAGGACTCGGTGGCATTGCGCCAGTTGGAAGCAGGTGTCCAATTGTTGATCCAGAAGGCCATCGAGCGTATAAGGGACTACATCATCAGCCAGATCAAGCTTTTGAGATCCTCCACAAAGGTTTCCTCCCAGACCATCCAGCAAAACCTCCTCCAGATCAGAGACGCCTACATCTTCTTGCAGACCCATCACGCTGAGTTGGCCAGCCAGCTCAAGCAGGCCTATATCTACACGATGAGATGGTACTACCAAACCCGGTTCGCAAAGTATATCTATGCGTTGGAAAACTTGAACGTTCGTCACATTGACCAGAACTTGGTGCTTGGAGGAGCAGGCAACGAAGACAAAGGAATATTTGGATCAGGACTCAAGGGATGGCTCTCCAGCTCCACCAGCTCCAATTTACAGAAAGCAAGTCCTCACGGACCCACCAACCAAGTCACCATGAACGACTACTTGCTGTCTATTGACAAACGATTGCAAATACTAGAAGACAGAAAGTCATTGGAACCCCAAGCAGCAATTCCATCCCAGATCGCAGAAACCACTCCGTTTGCATACTGGATTGAATTCGTCTACAACCAGTGGTCCATCGCTTTGGTGGACAACCTTGTGGTGGAATATCTATTCATGGTCGACTTCTTTTACCAAGGAAGTGAAAAGTTTGATGAGGTCAATCATCCAAAAACTACAAATGACAATACCTCAAGCACCAAGCACGAATGGTCCCACGTCATGTTTGATGGGGTGTTCAAGATGGGTAGGGAATTCGTCAATTGGCTTATCACTCATGCCCCTGTTTCCAATAAAGGCACCAACGCATCTGCTACGGCGGCCAGATCCAACATGACCTCGGTTAACCATGGCACTTGTGACGCATTCGGAATTCTTTTGATGATCCGTATGGCCCAACATTCCCAATCTTTAATGCATAACGAATTCCATATTCCTATTCTTGACGACTATTTGAACTCAATCCTTCTTATTTTATGGCCACACTTCACCAAGATTATTGATTTAAATTGTGAAGCGTTGAAGAAAACTATTTTGAGAACCACCAAAGAATCCAATTTAGCCCCAGTGGGCGTGACACAACAATTTTCTCAGTTCGTGCTGGGTCTTTTGAAATTATCCTTAGCTAATAATAAGGATGGAAACAAGGATTTCAAAGGAGAACCATTGTTTATTTCGATAAACAGACTCAAAAATGACTTCGAAAACTTGCTAACAAAGCTAAGCAACCATTTCTTTGGTACTGGAAAGACAAAGACTACAGAAAAGGAAATATTCCTCTACAACAATTACTTTTTGGTAGTTAGCATTTTGAAGAACGAGCTTGGGGAAAATAAGAAGAAAGAAGAAGCAGAGTCTGGGGGTATCATCGAGGAGCAGGTGCAACACTTTGAGACATTGTGCAATGCTTATAAGCACTGATGAAGAATAGGATAGTTCATTCCTTGTGTACCGAATTTAGTCAGCTCTATTCTTCAAGCTCATACAATGCGTTAAAAATCCTACGATCATCTATCAAGCAAGTGTACAATATTGATTATGTTACATTTGATTTACATACATTAGACTAGGCTAAATCGCATATTTTGGCAAACAAACCACATAATTGTAAGTAGGTTGAGACACCTTCAAGAACTCTCATGTGAACGAATCCAATTTCCTTGATCATATCCAACCGCTTGCTTTCGTTTATACCTGGCAATGTCTTTGCAACCTTGAAAGTCAGTGTGACAATATCGATGGCAGAGTATCCCTTGTTCCACAAGGTGTCCAACAAATCGATGGCTTCATCTATGTTTTTGGCATTTGTACAGCTCAATAAGATCTTCTTGATCACCAAAGGATGTGGCTGGTCGACGATTTTAAAGACGTTGACATCGTTGACAAACCCGAAACCTGACACGGTACTTTGTAAATTGTTGATTGCTTGTCTCATGTCACCTTCAGCGGTGAACACCAATGCTTGCAACCCTTCACTGTTGTACTGTACCTTTTCAGCCTCTGTGATCTCCAAGAGCCTAGCCAAAACCTGGTCGTCGGCCAACTTGTTGTACCTCAAGATCGCACATCTAGACTGTAATGGCTCGATGATTTTCAGCGACTGGTTGCAAGCAAATGCAAATCTGGTGGTATTGGAATAGATTTCCATAGTTCTTCTCAATGCCTGTTGGGCACCAGGAGTCATGGAGTCCGCTTCGTCCAAGATGATAATCTTGTGTCTGCCTGGTGGTAACGAGATCTTTGTCTGGGCAAATTGCTTGACTTTATTCCTTACCACATCAATACCTCTTTCATCCGATGCATTCAACTCCAAGGTGGCTTGCTGGTAAAGTTCAGGCCCAAGCAATTCGTATGCTAAACAATGTATGGAGGTAGTCTTACCAATACCTGGTAACCCTGATATGATCATATGGGGGACATTACCATCCTGCACTATCAACTTGAGTCTTTCGATGGTTTCTTCATTTCCCACTATATCGTCGAGCTTGTGGGGACGGTACTTTTCCACCCAGGGTAACTCAAGGGAGAGGGCGTAGTTGGACATGGTTGGTGCTGCAAACTACAGAGGATAGAATTTTTATACGCGTCGTGTGGGTCACGTGATCGGGTATGATCCAGATATATTGGGGTTATGGTACATGCTGGGGGACTCAGGAGTCGGGCTTCTGCTTCTTATTATCCTCCGTTGGCTTGGGAGGCTCCAGGGTTGTGGCCTGTTTTTTCTTCGCCTTCTGGTCGTTCTTTTTGGGCAATATTGGGGCGGAAGTGCTGAGGAAACTCAACGCCGGCTTCGAGAAGAAGTCGCCATTATCTGGGTCGAAGAGACCGTCCAACCAGGGTACTTCTACGTCCTTGATATGCTCATCCACGTATTTGAACAAAAATTGGGCCTCTTTTATGTGTGCTTCAAAACCCAAAATGCCAGTGTTTTCCATGTGAAGAACCTCCGACAACTTTGCCATGCTTCCTCTGGGCAACTGCACGAGTTTCACCTTATTTTCCGTGCTCGAAGATGCCGTGAACGCCAAAACTGGAAAATGGTTGGTCAAAACGGCTGGTGTGATGTCATACTTGGTCACAAACACATACTTCAAGTACCGTCCCTGTTTGCCAGGCTTGTGCTTTTTGGTAGTAAGTCGATGTCTATGAATGGAAGCCTGCTTCTCCAATGCTTCGACGGTGGAATTGAAACCGATGGTGATGTGCTGTTTGATTTCCGGTTCGGGAGGGGTCTGTTTGCTCCCTTTGTCTAGCCTGGCTGCTTCCTGCACTGTTCTGTTGTATGATCCCAACCCTGAGAGGATAGCACTCAATGAGTCCACAATCGTGCCAGCTATCTCGGGCTCCACGAAGGGCCATAAGCTGGATTGAGTGAAAGGGTTATCAAGCACGGGTTTAAACACCTGACGACGCTTTCTCTCCATATCCTTCAAGGACCCCGTCGCTTCCTTCTTGGGAGGAACACTGGATCCCTTCTCTAGGCCTCCATTCTTGTTGGTCCCATTCTTGTTTGAGCCTGACATTGTGTGGAGAAGACTCGATGAGATTGGATTTTTTGATTGGGATGCGCACCACAAATCTCATCGCTAACACCAATTGAACTGTAAAGGCAGGCTATTAGATTGGACTGGAGTACGGGCAACATTGAGTCGACACGGAAGAACGGGATTTCTTTGATAGCCAGAGGAAGTTAAGTTTGGGTTCATGTATTGCGTAGATAAACTTGCGGAGAATTATTGAAATTTAGCCTCGCCCGCTGGTACTGCCCGCGAAGAAATTACTACCAGTGTGTGATTCATGCCGGTTCGCAAAAACTATATCTGAAGTGTAGAGATGGATGGAGGCATAAATTCAGCTTTAACTATGCCCGAGGTACCTTGCACTTAATAAAGGGAAGATGTATAGATCTTTTGAATAAAAATTTCTTTACAGCTCGTCGTCTCTGTGAGGAATTAGTCCGCTTCCATGCGTATTGAATTATAGTCTATGGTTCTAAATCTAGCCAATACTGCATCCACTCATTATCTTCAAGTATCGTAGATGATTGAAACAAAGATCACCTTGACTGAGTATTAATCATATTACCCATACAACATTTTTTGATCGCTGTGACATTCCACAAAGAGTTGGACCTCAAAACGATTTGGTCGTATAGTCGTTGGCAATTGACATAGAAAAAGTATTCTAGAACACATTTTTATTACATATTCTCAGCAGAGCATAACCATACCTTGAAAATAAGTAAAGCTCATCAGAACCAGAAAGGCGTGGAACTTGGTCCTATCTCCGTACTCAACTGTGCAATGCTTTATTTTTCGTTAAATAATAAATAATTAAATAAGGTTACCAGTAAGATCTAATAAAAGACTAAACATAATATACGAATGCTAGGAGAACAATACGTGGATAGTCCTATGTAGATTCAATGATTCAATGAGGGGGCATAATTTACAAACTTCGCAGTCGGTATTGAAACTATTTAAATCACTTGCTCGGAGAATATAGGCTAATGTAGACAGTGAAAATTTTAGAGCTAATACTACAATTAGTTATTACCAGCTAGGAGAATACAAAGTGAGCTCTACTTCACACTTTTGAAGTATGATAGGGGTTCTAGGGGTCGTTTCTCATAACCTATATCTTTAAATAATAATTGTTCGTTCTCCTATAGCCGATAATTTAACTTTAGTACGCACAGACTTGTCACTTGTGAATAAGCCGGAAAATATTAGACCGATACACAAAATAATCTGATTGCATCTACACATATGCGGTACTAATAACCAAAATCTTGCTGGCCAGCGAATGGCATTTTTGTATTCTACCCAAATCAATATTTCCTTTGGTCACCATCAAAAATCCTTTTCGTTACGATGACTCACTTTTTTTAATAGTTCCAATCTTCGAATATCAAATGAATCGTTCAAGGTTCGGGAGAATTTCCGTTGCGAGCATAATTCATCCTTGTTTGGTAATAATGAAGATTGGGTCCAACAAAGCTATTATGAACTATCCAATTTTTCTACAATAGTTTCGATTTCGATATTGTTTATTAAGTTTGTAGGGCTTTATAAGATACTTAGTAAAATAAGATACAAAAATTGAGTGATTTTACCAATCATTCCATGTAAATCACTTCTTCTCTTCCTTATCCTTCTTTGGGGAAGAAGGCGAATACTCTGGAGAACCTGGGGAGTATTGAGGGGAGGTTGGTGAGTAAGATGGAGATGTTGGGGAGTAAGATGGGGAAGTTGGGGAGTAAGATGGTGAGGTTGGTGAGTAGGATGGAGAGGTTGGTGAATAAGATGGAGAGGTTGGGGAGTAAGATGGGGAGGTTGGGGAGTAAGATGGAGATGTTGGTGAGTATGATGGTGAGGTTGGTGAGTAGGAAGGTGAGGTTGGTGAATAAGATGGGGAGGTTGGGGAGTAAGATGGGGAAGTAGGGGAGTACGATGGGGAGGTTGGGGAGTATGATGGAGATGTTGGGGAGTATGATGGTGAGGTTGGGGAGTATGATGGGGAGGTTGGTGAATATGATGGTGAAGTTGGGGAGTACGATGGGGAGGTTGGGGAGTATGATGGGGAGGTTGGGGAGTATGATGGAGATGTTGGTGAATAAGATGGTGAAGTTGGTGAATAAGATGGTGAAGTTGGTGAGTATGATGGGGAAGTTGGTGAGTACGATGGGGAGGTTGGTGAGTATGAAGGTGAGGTACCACCATAGCCTGGCGACGTAGCTCCTCCAAAAGTGGGTGAGGTTGCTCCGTAACTGAATGGAGATGTTGGAGATGGAGAAGTAGGTTGACCACCGTAAGAAGTGAGACCTCCAGCACCATCTGAAGTAGGTGCAGTGTGGATTGGTGAGAATCCAGCACCCTCTTCAAATTGAATTTTATCATCTTCCATGTCATAATCTCTGTAAGGAGTAGCACCACCATCATCAGCATAATCATCACCGTTGGCAACAGCAATGTTTGAAGGAGCAGTTTGCAACATCTTGTCATCAACCATAACATCAAAAGCACCAGTTCCTAATGGTGCCATTTGACCCAACATGACGTTCTCAGAAATACCACGACAATCATCCAATTCAGCTGCAGAACCTGCTTCAAGCAAAATTTCAACAGTTTCTTCGAAAGAACAACGCATCAATGCACCAGTATCAGATCTGTTGATACCATGACGGGTAATAGCCATCAAGTGACCACGAGAAGTCATAACATCGACCAATAAAGCCATATGACGATAGTTAACATACGAACCATCGAAAGAAAGCACATTAAGAATTTCCTTAAACAAGGCGGAACGAGTGGCTTCAATACCTAATACTGAAAGAATTTCAATAAAGTTATTGGAGTAAGTACGGCTGGAGTCGACACCTGGAACTGCCATAACATCAGCCAAGTTAACACCGTCGGTTTCCAAAACCCATTCTTTACCTTGAGTATATTCACCAGTCTCATCAGGTGCAGTCACCTTATGTTGCATCATGAAAACCCTGGTAATACCTGGAATACCACGCAATGAGATGGACTCAAGCATGTGAGCTTCGATACGCTTCAAAATTTGATCTTCTTCGGCATCAGCATCTTCATCCAACGATTTAGGATCACGGACAACACGACAACGAATGATCAATTTGTCGGCTGTATCGTCAGACCAGATAACGAACAAATCTTCTCCGAAGTTTTCAGAAATCTTCTCGGCAACTTGAGCCATTGTCAATTGCTTATCCAACATCTTTGCACGATCCAATTCAAGACGAAGTAACCATGGAGATTGCTTTTCAATAGATTCTTCAACCTTTTCATCAGGAATGGCGAAGTAGGCCTCAACGGTATCGTAATCTTCATCGATAACAGTAGTTCTTGGATCTGGGTCATAGAAAATTTCAGTCGATGATGTGACGTTTTTCAAACTAGTGTGCTCGATAGCAGATTGGACAACCTTAGCCTTTTCAATGTCAGCAGCAATGTCAGTCTTCAAGTAGACGGTAAGAGCTGGAGTCTTAATGTTCTTTGCAACGTTAAGAATTTCCTTAAGACGAGGAACACCCAAAGTGACGTTCTTAGAAGAAACACCGGCATAATGGAAAGTGTTCAAAGTCATCTGGGTGGCAGGTTCACCAATAGATTGAGCAGCAATCACACCGACCATTTCACCAGGATGGACAATGGACTTCTGGAATTGAGCTTCAATTTCACCAACAACCCATTCAAAGGAAGATCTGTTCAACTTGAACTCTTCGATCACACGACGAGTAGCAAGTCTGGAACGAACCAAACACTGGAATAACAAAGTTGCATTAGCTTGTGCTTCTTTGTGTAATTCAGTTTCACCACGGATAACCCATAACTTGGTACAAAGCTCTTGGACACCGGTAATGATTTCATCCAAGCGCAAATCAGATGCCTTATGACGGCCACTTTGGAAAATCTGCTGAGCATTTTGAATAATACGACGCAAGTTAACTGGTAATGGCCAACTAAAGTCACCATTAGGAAAGCAAACATTTCTCAAGTAGGCACGATCCTCAAGCAATTGAGAGTACTCTTCATCCAAAACCTTTTGCAATTTGACGTCACCCTTGATCTCTTTACCAGATTCCAACAAAGAATCAGAGATTGTCTTCGATGGATCTAACAAGTCGATACGGTAACGACGTTCAAAGTTAGCATCTGAACCTGGAATGGTGTCAACGGATTGCTTTTCGACCTGGGTACCATCAATACCGTCTTCACCATAGACGAATTGAATAATATCACCCAAAGAGTTTCTAGTGGTACCATCATAGTGAACCATAATGTCCTCCAAGGCCTTGACCAAACGACGTTGAATGTAACCAGTTTCGGCTGTCTTGACAGCGGTATCAATAAGACCTTCTCTACCAGCCATAGCGTGGAAGAAGAACTCTTGAGGTGTCAAACCTCTCAAGTAAGAGTTTTCGACGAAGCCCTTAGATTCTGGAGAGTAATCATCCTTAGTGAAATGAGGTAACGAACGGTCAGCGAAACCGAAAGGAATTCTCTTACCTTCCACAATCTGTTGACCCACACAAGCAGACATTTGAGAAATATTAATAAAAGAACCCTTAGAACCTGAAACCACCATTTGCTTCACATTGTTCAAGTCTTTCAAATTCATTTCAGCGGAACGACCAGCAGTATCACGCGCTTGATTCAAAACACGAGAAACATTGTGCTCGAAGGATTCTCTTAATGTCATACCTGGTTCTGGCTCTAATTTGTTCTGTTGAGCAGCCAAAATGATCTCTTGCACCTTGTCCTTGGCTTCTTGAATAGTAGTGGTAACTGTGTTCATAGTACTTGAATCAGCAATGGTATCCCCAATACCAATAGAAAATCCATTGTGTAATAACCAGTAGTTAACAACCTTTTGAATTGCACTGAACAATTTGGCACAAACTTGTGGTCCTTTTTCTCTCATGACGGTGTGAATTAAACCACCACCGGTAGCACCGACGGTCTTTTTGTCAACCACACCAAACATGATTTCACCATCAACAATAAGCATACCGGTGTCAGTAGGACTCAATAAGTCTTTTCCTCCGTCGAATCTTTGCAAGTGAATACCCTTTGGAATAGCCATGGATAACAACTGCTTACCAGTCCATAAAGGCTTTGGCTTTATCACTGCTGGTGGAGGAATCACACCATCCCAGTTAGGGATCCAGTAACACATGTTCATGACTTGATCATATTCAATGAAAATATCACGCAAGGTCATCTTACGGACACCACACAAGGTATCTTGCACAATACCCATGACTGGTTTATTCGATTGAGGTGAAACAATCTGTAATGGAACTGCACAAATTTCTGATAATTCTGCTCTGGTTTCGGGGGACTGAGGAACGTGCAAGTTCATTTCATCACCATCGAAATCGGCATTATAAGGAGAAGTAACCGATAAGTTCAATCTGAAAGTGGAATAAGGCATAACCTTCACTCTGTGGGCCATCATAGACATTTTATGCAAAGATGGTTGACGGTTGAACAACACTGGATCATCGTCCATCAAATGACGTTCAACCTTCCAGCCGTATTGCAAAGCAATGTCACCTGCTCTTTTGTTATATCTTAAATCTATACGATCACCAGTATCTCTTATAACATATTTGGCACCTGGGTGTTCATTAGGACCGTTTCTGACATACTCAGTCAACTTATGAATATTGTAAGGGGTGACGACTTCAGGATATGATAAAGTTCTTGCAATAGAAATTGGGACACCAACTTGATCCAAGTCAAGATTGGGGTCACCTGAAATGACAGTACGAGCGGAGAAATCCACACGTTTACCCATCAAGTTACCTCTCAATCTACCTTCCTTACCCTTCAATCTAGCTCTAATGGACTTGATTGGACGACCAGTCTTTTGAAGAGCTTGTGGTTGACCTGCAATATCGTTATCCATATAAGTGGCGACGTGGAATTGAAGCAAAGCTTCAAACTCACTAATAACGTGCTGAGGAGAACCATCCATCTCCAATTTTTGGACATTAATATTGGCTTTAAGAACATCTGCTAACTTGAAAGTCAAATCATCTTCACCTCTGGCAGTATCGTTAAATGCAATAGAAGGTCTAACTGGTGGTGGTGGAACTGGCAAGACGGTGATCAACATCCATTCTGGTCTAGCATAGTCTTCGTTAAAACCCAATCTAAAACAGTCTTCAGAATTTATATGTTTCAAAACGTTTAAAATTTCGGAAGGAGTCAATAAACGACGTTCTGGTTGATCGTTTTCGTCAAAGTTTTTGTTGTGCTTCCAGGTACCCCATAATTTCAAACCATCTCTACGGATGGTGGGTTGCGTGTGACCACAGCCACCTCTTTTGGGGGTATCGGTATTTTCTTCTTCCGAGTTATCGGTTTCACAAACCATCTTGGTTTTACACACATTCCACACCGCATTGAATCTCTTTTTAGGGTCTCTAATCTTGATTGCCTGTGACATGGCTAAGTTGGTTTCATCCAACAACAATTTACCACAATGCATACACACACACTCACAAACTTTCTTGATCTTGGCAATGAAACCAATATGGAACACTGGTTTGGCCAACTCGATGTGACCGAAATGACCTGGGCATTCTGCCATGTCTTCTCCACAGGTTTGACACTTGAAATTACGGTCAATCGAACCCAATCTTGGATCATTCAAACCTCCCTCTCTTGGCTTTTTGGTGGCTTGATCCATGGTCTCGGGGTACTCGATTTTGGCCACCGATATGGCACGAACCTCCTCAGGGGATAACAACCCAAATTGAACCTAAATAGTTAGTAATTCGTCCAGACAAGTCATGGGGCTTCTGCTCGTTACTTACTTCCTTCACTGCACGGAGTGGTGCGCTGGAATAAGGAAATTGACGACTCATATTGATACAACTAATCAACGATTATATTTTTGGTTTTTTTTATAAAAATTTTACTTGTGAAATGAAACAGTTATGATACAATGAATGAAAATCTATCCCCGTTCAGATGGTGCTGGATTAACTGGGTGAACAATCAAATAAATGAGTGCTGATAAATTCTCGGGTTGGTTGATACTTGGGACTGATGGAAAAGTATCTGATGCTGGGGTTTCTCTAAACCTTTCCTAACTAAATAACTGTTGAAGCACACTACTTAGGACCCGTGACGTCTAGGAATGTTTAGGGATGGTAATCGGTGATGGATTGTAGGTAAGGATACCGATAAAGGGTGTTTTGATTGGGGATTGGATTTTTCAGCGTGAGTGGCGACGTGAAAAAAAGAGGAAAAAAGCGGACTGCAAATTACGCTGGGAGCGCCGCAAACCTGGTGGGGAGTGCGAGCGTAGCGTAACTGTGGGGCTGGTGCTTACGTAAATTGTGGAGTAGTACTTTCAGTGGGTGTAGTTGAAGTTGGGAGTTTCAATTAGTGGATGTCCTAGAAATTTGGGAATGCATACCAGTGGATTGAGTATATGGACTGAAAGTATTTTTGAAGGCATAATCAGTTGGTGGTGGGAACTTCCAGTGGTTGAATAGTGGTGTAGTAGCAGTTAGATGGTGAATTATATACTCTTACAGTAGTTGAATTGGAAGTACCAGTTAGTGGACTACTATACTTACAGCTGTATTTGAAAGGACCTCGATGGAGAAACCATATCCCCCAGCAGTATAACTGGTAATAAAATTGCCTTCGTGACAGATCGTAGTCTTAACTTCGTTGTATTTACTCACTTGATCTATGTATGAAGAGCCGATCAAGAGAAGAACTTGGACATGGCCTTCTTCTGCTTTTCGCGACGCACCTTGATGGTGTTCTTGACGTCCTTCAACCCCTGGAGAATGGCAGCGTCGTTGGGCTGGATTTCAAGCGCCTCCTCCAAGTTCTTTTGGGCGCTCTCTTCGTCCTTGGCAAGCAAGTAGCCCATTCCCTTACGGTAGAGGGCCTTGGCCTTGGATTTGTCGTCGATCTCCTCCACCTCCAATGCGCTGGACGCAGCCTTGATGGTGGCCTTGCCGTTCTTCAACTTCAACCCCACCAAGGCTGCGTTCAAGTAGCAGGCCAACTTGATGCTGTACAAAGTCGACAAGTCTTCCTTGGACAAGTCGTCAGGAAAGTACTCCTCCAAGAAGCCTGATGCCTTGTTGTACTTGGCCAACGATAACTCGAGCTTGCCTTCTTTCAACAATTTGGTTCCGATGTCCTTCAAGCTAGTCACGGCTGTGAACACGGATTGGGGGCTGTTCACGTCAATGGTGTCGTTGTCGCCCAAAACGTCCTCGTAGACATCGCCAGTGCCGTCGTCGACACCTGCGCTAGCTTCTGGGACGTAGTCACTTGGCAACTCACCACAGTCAGCAATGATCCACTCCTGGACAGGAGCATCGCTGGCACCCTTTTCGCATCTTTCCAACTGTCTCACAATAGACTTACCCTGTATCACTTCACCGAACACAACGTGCTTGGAGTTCAAATGGGGAGTAGGCACAGTGGTGATAAAGAACTGCGATCCGTTGGTATTTGGGCCAGCGTTGGCCATCGACAACAAGAATGGTTTGTCGTGAAGAAGCTTGAAGTTCTCATCTTCGAACTTCTCGCCATAGATGGACTCGCCACCAATCCCACTTCCGTGGGTGAAGTCTCCACCTTGACACATGAAGTCCTTGATCACACGATGGAACTTGGAGCCCTTGTAGTGGAGAGGCTTTCCAGACACATTGCTGGCGCCTTTTTCACCGGTACTTAACGCCCTGAAGTTTTCAGCGGTCTTTGGCACAACATCGTTGTACAATTCAAAGGCGATTCTACCCTTTGGCTCGCCATTGGCGGTTATATCGAAAAAGACTTTGGAGCGTGTAGCTGACATGGTATGAAGTATGGCGTTGTAATTGGTGCTTTCCTTTGCAAGTCTTATACTAATCGGCCAGGTAAGATTCTAGAAAGTGATCGAAGTTTTCCTGCATGTATTTTTTTGCAATAATGCGCCAGATTGGTAATTGTAGTTGGGGCCTTGGCCATGGCCATGGCCATTGGGCCCTGATACCGGCTGGTAGCGAGTAGTGAACGTGCTGATACTTGTGTTCTTTGGCTTTTAAGGCCAGATTAATTTGCCGTGAATTTATCAAAATTTTACAATTTATTGACAAATATCTCTTGTTAAGATCTAGATATGCGACAATATCAGGATTTCAAGTGAATAGATTTCAACACAACCTTGCAATATCCACTGGATCAGGAAAATTTCAGTACTTTTTACAGGTATCATAGAATTCACAGGGAACGAAAGTAGTATTTCTGGATAGGTTTGTTCGGATTCATGTTTTCCACCAAGAATAAACCTTACAGTGCTACCAATGCAATATCAGTGTGTTGACCAGGCGTTT
This sequence comes from Suhomyces tanzawaensis NRRL Y-17324, assembly GCF_001661415.1. NCBI lineage: Eukaryota > Fungi > Ascomycota > Pichiomycetes > Serinales > Debaryomycetaceae > Suhomyces > Suhomyces tanzawaensis. The sequence continues at coordinate 44,611 of NW_017963638.1, forward strand.
TTTATGGGAATTCTTGTCGCTATTGCTCTCCCCAGTGTTGCTGACGAGAACAATATTTACACGATCTGTTAGATCCCTCGTATTGGTTCTAATATTTCTAGGCTATTATTGAGAAAGAATATATTCATATCAACTGTCCCTCGCTCCATTGTTCGGGCTACATTCTATCAAGTCGTCCTGATTTGGCATTCATTGCCAACCATTATATTACTACCTTGACCTCAGGCCTATATGGTCACTTATTATACACATACTAACTTCTTTCTCTGACCAAGTCAAAGTAGCTATGCTCCATAGCTTCCTTTGCGGTCAATCTTTCTTGATGGTCGTATCTCAATAACTTGTCAATGAAATCAAGGAAGTCCTTGGATACGAGATGCTTATTATTCTCATTGATGAATCTTTCCCATGGTCTTCTATTATAATATCCCAAATCTTCGTATTCTTCGCTCAACTTCAAGCTATACTTCTCAAGGTACTCGTTCAAGCTCGAGGATCCCAAAACTCTGACGATTTGAACCAATTGGTCAGTGTTGGATTTTCCATGGAAAAAAGGTTCCTTCATGAACACCATGGATGCCAACATACACCCGTATGACCACAAATCCAATGAATAGTCGTACAATCTGAAGTCCACTAACAATTCTGGACCCTTGAAATATCTGGATGCCACTCTCACGTTGTATTCGGTGCCGGGATGGTAGTATTCTGCCAAGCCCCAATCTATCAATCTCAAGGACTTCTTCTCGTGATCGATCATGACGTTGTGAGGCTTGACGTCTCTATGCATGATTCCCATGGAGTGGGAATAGTCTAAGGCCTTCAACAACTCGTACATGTAGTACCTGATGTCGTAGTCAGTGAATGTTGGGTACAAGGTTCTGAAGTCTATGTTGTCGATGTGTTCGAAAATCAACCCTGGGGTCTTGGACTGGGGCTCTCTGACGATGTCGAGCAACTCGATGATGTTGGGACCACCCACCAAGTTCTTCAAAATGGAGATTTCTCTCTTGATCTTCTTTCTCTTGACGGGCTTCAACACCTTGATAACCACCTTGTCTTTCTTGGCCAAGTCAATGCCCAAGAACACCTCGGAGTACTTGCCTCGTCCGAGCTTCTTGATGATTTCGTAGTTCTCCTGGGAGTTCCACTTGATGTTTATGTCGTCGTAGTCCCAGTAAACCTGTGGCTTGGTGGATAACACGTCGGTGTATACGCGAGCCACCGAGGACACCGAATGATGGTTGCTGGACATTTGTGGATGAGTTAAATGGATGAAGCAGTAAGCACTGATGAGAAGGACAAAGAAAACCAGAAAGATACGATGGACTGACCTAATCTTGACGAGCGGGAGTGATGCGACAGAAGGAGGAAAAAGAAGGAATTTCTGGGGGGTCGCTTAGGAAGAGAGTGGTACGGAGAAGAGAGGACGAAAGCAGGCTACCACGGATGAATGGTTGTTTGATGCTGCCACTAGACCCTCCGAATGATGTCTAGAAGATACGTCGCACACGCCCTCACCCTTAGTTGTGGACAAGAAAAATTTTCCCTACAAGTGTCACGTGACGGGCCATCGATGTGGAGCTATTTAGGATGGGTCTAGAGGTTCATCTTGCCGAAGCTGGACCCCAAGCGCCCCAATGGGTCGCTTGTCTCCCTCTCCTTCTTCCTGCGCGCGGCCACCTTGCTCTTGGAAGCGGCATCTGCCGCCTCCTGGAGCTTGGCTCTGTCCTCGTTCTTCTTGACCAACTTTCTGCCTCCTCCTTCCAACTCGTAGTTGTCCAAGAAGTCGTCAAGCATGGACTCAAGGTCATGTCTCTCGCTGCCCATGTCGAAGTGCTGGTACTCCTCTGGCTCTTCGTCCTCCTCGAACTTCTTGGCCAATTGCTCGTATCTGTCGTCCAAAAGAGTCAATCCCTCGCTTCTGAACAACGCAGAAGACGTCATCGAAAACGACGAGGTGTCTGTCATCGCACCCTTCTTCTTTCTCAATTTGTTCTTGGATTTCTTCGACTTGCCAGTCTGGCTGAAGCTGGGCAACTCGGCGACCACGTCATCCTCTTCCTCCTCCTCGTTGTCCGAGTCCCACTCGTTGGTCTTATTCTTGGTGGCATGCTTGAACTTCATGAAGTCGTCTTGCCAGTTGGTATTTATGAGCTTGACATCGGTGGTGTCGAGTTCTGCGGGGGCCTCGCCTTCGTTGTAGGGCAACTCAGCCTCCTCGTATTGCTCCTCGTAGTTGTCGGAGTTGTACTTCTCGTTGTACTCATCTTCGTAGTTATCCATGTCCCATTCATCGTAGTCATTGTCGTATTCTGATCCGTAGTAGTCCTCGTCTTCCTCGTCGATCTCTCCCGATTGCAACAAGTCGGCAAACACATCGTCCCCCTCCTCTGCAGCATCGTTGTCTATGTATGCTTCATCCTCCAAAGCCTCCAACACCTCTCTTAATCTAGGGTCCATGTCTGGGTTGAACCCTTTGAGCTGACTAGGAATGTTCTCCAACTCGTCGAGCTTGATCTTTCTCTTCTCTTTGGATGGCAATTGGTCACGAAAGAGGTCCTCGATGTTTCCCACCTTCTTCTTTTCTTCCTTCTTGTTGGCCTCTATGAACACACCATCTTCGCTCTCTCCAATTGGCCTCAAATGCTGCATGTAATCGTATTTGGAGTCATCGAAATAGATTCCGTACTGAGCAGCCAATCCTTCATTTTCTCGGATGGCCTTGACTTCTTCTGGAGCAAGTTTCTGAGCTAACTCTTGTGTAGAGTATATCTTCTTGGTGAGAGGGGGGGCCTGGCCCTGCTTGGACTTGGAGGGTGCAGGCACAAGCACGTGGGTGGAAGCGTCGTTGTCATAGTACAAAGCATCGTCGTGGGCTCTGTGGACCACGCTGAACGTCTGGGCGTTCTTCTTGTTGAATTTTCTAGGCATGGTGATGATGGTCTGTAGTAGAATTTTTTTTTGCGATGATTGCAGCCGTTGGGGGAGTGCATACAGGAAATCTTTATCTATGGAATGGTAAAAAATGCCATCATGAATATTGTATCGTATTTTGCTATAGCTCCACCTCGTGTCTTTTCCTTCCTGGATCAGCTTTACCCAATGGATTTGTAGTTATTTAATATATAAATTGTACTACTGTTAATGATGGGGCCTTTGGAGCAGTAATTGCAGTGGAGGACGGACATTTGAACGTGTAAGCGCAGTCTTTATATCTGAAATATTTCTCCAATGATAATAATTCCTTTTACTCCTCTACCAACTACAGTATTCTGAATTTAAATGTTAGTATTTGATAATCTCCAAGATGTTAATATTTTTTAACTTCTGTCTGCAGAAGTCCATTTACCGCTACAATTATCCAGTGGAATTGGAATTTGGATATGACCTCACAGATTTGCACAGTATTGAAGCAGAATAAATTCACCAAGTGTGCCAACTATTCCAGCACGATTAATGCTGGCTACAGAACTTCGGACGTATTGTATGTTGAGTATATGCGTTATGTATCGATTCTAACACTTTTCAGTGGGTATGTGAGCACTCATAGGGCTCTAACATTTTTCATCAATTAGATCCCCTTTTATGCCCCAATTCGCAGACATCTATCCACCTGTCTAATGGTCATGTCTACCGTGAGAGTCTATCATGATCTGTCTCCAGTTACTGCGAACGATAGCCACCAACTCGGCCACAGCCAAGAAGAAGACACCAGCAATCAAACCGAACCACAAACCCCTCAACTCGAACTTGCCGTAGAAGGCCAATGCGTATCCAACGGGCAATGCAATGGCGTAGTAGGAGATCAAGTTCAAAATGGACCCAATTCTTTGTCTTCCCTGTCCACGCAACACACCGGCTCCTAAGACGTTGTAGGAGTCGCAGAGTTGGTTGATGGCCAGCAAGATCAAAATGACGTTGGAAACCTTAAGCACCTCTTCAGAAGAGGTGAACAATCTGCCGAGAGCGTGTCTGCCGAAGAAGACAAGCGAGAAGTTGGTTAAGGCAGAGATGGTTCCGAAGATGTAAGAGAGTCTGGTGACCAACTTGGCACCCTCGACGTCTTGCTTTCCGACGTGGTGGCCGATTCTGGTACTGATGGACACGGCAATGGCGAAGGGCAATTGGAAGGTGAGCGAGCCGACATTCGAGGCGATGGACTGGGCAGCCAAGGCCTCAGTACCGAAGGAAGCAGCGAAAATGGTCAAAACTTCGAATGCTAAGTATTCGGCTTCGACCATGATGACACCAGGAATAGCCAACTTCAACATGGGCGACCAGTTGCTGCAGGCCTTTTGTAAGTCCAAGCCTCCCCAGCACTTCTTGCCGTCGATGAAGAGGACGTAGCACAACATCAAGATGGAGGTAAGCCAGAAAATGATGGAAATGGCGATTGGAGCACCAATGAATCCTAAGCCGTAGACAGGGTGCCACACCAACAACCAGTTGATGGTCAAGTTCAAGGGAGCAATCACCAACAACACGTAGGTACCTGCGTTGAAGATGTGCTGAGCTTGCAAGAATCTCTTACCAGTTTCGAAGAACAAGAGGCCTGGAGCTCCAAAACTGGAGATTCTCAAGAATGTCTGGGTCATGGCCACCAACTCGGCGTCAGGGATGACAAAGCCCAAGAGGAAGCCCGAGAACCACCAGATGAAAAACAATGGGAAAATGGTGATGGCCAAGATCATCATAGAACATCTCTGGAAGTACAATCCCACGTTCTCGATTCTGCCTGAACCATACGCCTGGGAGCACAACGAGTCCAAACTGGTGGCCATACCTTGGTAGACAGCCAAACCAGTGATATTGAATGTACACACGCCTAGCGACGCTGCTGCCAACTCCTTGGGGCCAAGTTTGCCTGCAGCATAGATGGAGGTCACTGAGAGCAAATACTGCAAGAAAAAGGTTGCAACCAACGGGATGGACGACTTGGTGATGAACACGAACTCGGACTTGACCGAGACCTGGTACTTGCCACCCTGGGTCAAGTCCTGGTTCAAGGAGTCATAGTTCTCGTAGTCGACAGCCCCTGTCAACAAGGGTTCTTCTGCGTTCATGATGGGTAGCGATAGACGAATAGGCGGGAGGAGATGGGGTTATAACTGGTGGGAATCTGGCGGAATTGCCTGGCGGTTATCTCAATGCGGAATGAGTTCGCGGATGCGCGCCCGATTGGGGCCGTTGAACAGTCTCACGCTATCTTAGTGCCGAGCTGGTAGTGCTTATGCTATCTAAAGGTAGTCCCGAGACTGGGAGCGTGCAATTAGTATGCAATGTCCAATTAATGCTATGTAGAGTCCACCATGGTAATTCTTGGTGGTAATTCTCGGTGGCAGTAGTCCGCTGGAGGTAGTCCGCTGGTAGTAATTCGCTGGTAGTAATGGTAATCTACCTGATACTGATCCTGCTGGATGTGTGCAATTCACGCTATTTAGGGCCGCATCGCCCTAGTGCCCAATTTTCACGCTATGTAGTGTCTATGTGTGCAACTCTCACCGCTAACCTTCCCAGTGGTCTCGCGGAAATGCTCGCGGGAGTGCTCTCAGTAATCGCCGCTGTCTCCCCGCGCAGTGTCCCAGACACTTTGCCTAACAGAAGATGTAGAGGGTGTCGCCCACCCAGTAGGACTTGACGTCGGCAGCCGACTGGAGGTGGATGGTGTTAGGGAGAGGGACCTCCAAGGCGTGCGGGGACTTTTTGGAGAAGTACACGGAGGGGTCATGGAGAGTTAACACCAAGCAGTGGTTAGTAGTGCTGTAGCCCAAAGTGAGGGCACTGATATGGGAGCACACGAGCTTGATGAGTAATTGGTAGGTGGAGGAGAGTTTAGTGTAGTTGAGCTCGTAGTGGAGGGGTGTGGCAGGAGTGGTGGAGGAAGGATCCTGGCTTTTGGTGGTGGAAATTCCCTGGCTATTGCTGGTGGAGATCCCCTGGCCCTTGCTCTGCACTTCCTGGATCTTACTGGCGTAAAGGTGATTATTCTGATCCTTACTCTGCACTTCCTGAATCTTGCTGGAGTAAGGCTGTTCCTGGTCCTTATTCTGGCCTTCCTGCTGCACCTCCTCGCTGATCTTCATCTCCCCCAACTCCTCGATAAGGGGCCGTCTCTGCTCCCCACTCACGTTCATCAAGTCTGGCAACTCCTCCAGCTCGTCTGTGTCCCCTCCGTCGAGCTCCTGGAGCAATCCGAGCGTCTCGTTGTTCTTCAACTCCTGTAGCCTCTTCTGGAACCCGTTTTCTGTCAACTCGTCCTGTCTGACCACGGTCCGCGAGAGCTCGCCCTTGCAAAGCATCTTGGGTATGGTGTACTCCCGCTCCAACGTCACCTCGTACAACATCTCTACTGCCTCGATGCACCACTCGATTAAGATGGTCCGCAAGTCTGCGTTGATCTGGCACCACTGGAAACAGGTGGTGTTGATGCAGCAGTCGTACAACCGCGAAACCACCCCCTTCTTGTCGGTGGTGTCCTTCTCGCTCGACAAGATGAGCGGGATCTCCCACTGGTTGTCGATGATCAACGGAAACACCACCGACGGCTCGAACTCCACTGGTGGCTGGGGTACCTGGGCATCGTGGCACACGTTGATGAACACCTTGGTGCCGAGCGAATCTTTCTTGGACTCAAGGATCCTTGTCTTGACTACGAACCCAGGGCTAGGGTCCAAGGCGATAGATTCTCCTGCCTCTACTAATGCCATGGTGTGGGGTGGTAGTGCTTATATGCCTTCGCAAACCCGCACTTGGCTAAAATTTTCACTTGAGTCACCCTGAGTCACTGTTCAACAACTGATTGTTGGCCTGAGACTGTCAGTGTGTTTTTAATTCCACCGTGGTCTTCCTACACGCCATCCGATATTTTTCCAAGCACACCATGAACGTTTTGGTATACTCTGGGCCAGGTGCCACCACCGAAAACGTCAAGCACTGCATCGAGACCTTGAAGCTCCACCTCTCGCCATACTATGCTGTTGTTTCCATCTCGGAAGCTGCGCTTTTGCGGGACCCGTGGCAGCACAAGGCGTCGCTCTTGGTGATTCCAGGAGGTGCTGACTTGCCATACTGCAACTCGTTGAATGGAGAGGGCAACCGCAAAATCACCCAGTTCGTCAAGAAGGGCGGAAAGTACATGGGTATTTGTGCTGGTGCCTACTACTCCAGTGCCAGATGCGAGTTCGAGCAGGGAACTCCTCTCGAGGTGTCTGGCTCCCGAGAGTTGGGGTTTTTCCCCGGCACCGTTAAGGGGTGTGCTTTCAAGGGGTTTGTCTACGAGTCGCACAAGGGCGCCAGGGCGTCGATGTTGTCTGTGAACAACGAGCTCTTGCCTGAGCTGCCCAAGACGGTGTACACGTACTACAACGGGGGTGGGGTGTTCGTCGACGCCAAAAAGCACAGAAACGTGGAGGTTTTGGCTACCTACGCCGAGGACGTGGACGTCGACGATGAAGACAAGGCGGCCGTGGTGTACTGCAAAGTCGGCAAGGGTGACGTGCTCTTGTCGGGACCACATCCCGAGTTCACGCCTGCGTTGATGAAGAACAACGAGGGCGACCCCAAGTTTGCCAACGTCATCAGCGTGGTGGGCAAGAACGACAGAAACAGAAAGCAGTTCATGGTGTCGTGCTTGAAGAAGTTGGGGTTGCGTGTCAACGACAACATCGACGTGACAGTGCCCAAGATCACGCCTCTCTTCCTCTGTGCACACGCAGACCCTGGCGCCATCAACGAGGTGATGATCAAGATCGCTGAAAACAACGACTTGCACAACGGAAGCACCTTGGAGGACGAAAACGACACCTTTGTGTTCCACCGCGAGGACGAGGACGACCACGACTACTTCTTTACCGAAAACGACGACATCGAGGACCCCGACACCGTGGCGAAGCACGTCAAGGTGTTCACACTGGGTGCATTGCCCACTGTCAAAAGCACGCCCTACTTCAATTTGGCAGCGTACTATGGCCATCTCACCCGTCTCTACAAGGGCAACTTTGGCCAGTTTGGGCGTATTACAGGCTACGGCGAGGTGGTCAGCTCCACCAGCACCTTAATGGACAAGAACCCCAGGTTTCTCAGCCTGTTGCCCACAGGAACCGTGCTCACTGCCACCACCCAGGTGGCAGGCAGAGGTCGTGGTGGAAATGTGTGGATCAACCCCCACGGAGTTTTGGCAGCGTCTGTATTGTTCAAGATCCCTGCCAACACCCCCAGCAACGTGGTCACGCTCCAGTACTTGGGCGGGTTGGCGTTCGTGGAGAGTATCTTCGGGTACGGCAGCGAGGAGCCTGGCCAGGCTGTGGGCTACGAGGATATGCCTGTTAAAATCAAGTGGCCTAACGATCTCTACATCTTAAAGCCCGAGTACTTCAACAAAATCAGCGACAAGGACGAGACCCACTCTACAGTGGAGGGCGACGACCAGAAGTGGGCCAAGGTGTCGGGAGCCATTATCAACTCCCAGTTCATCGACGGCAACTACCACTTGGTGTGGGGTGGAGGCATCAACGTGTCCAACGCGGCCCCCACCACCTCGTTGAACCTCGTGCTCGAGAAATTGAACAAGATCAGGGCTTCCCAGGGCAAGCCTGCATTGGCCCCAATTGAACCAGAGATCTTGCTTGCCAAGCTCATGTACACCATGAACTCGTATTTTGGTGTGTTTTTGAAGACAGGCATGTCGCCCTTCTTGCCCTTGTACTACAAGAGATGGTTCCACTCCGACCAGCGGGTGGTAGTGGATGAGGGTAACGGCAACCCCAGAACCTGTGTGATCAAGGGGATCACTCCCGACTATGGTTTATTGATTGCCGAGGACACCCGTAACCACGAGATCTTGCACTTGCAGCCAGACGGGAACTCGTTCGACATCTTCAAGGGGTTGGTGTACCGGAAGTGAGAGATTGAGATACTAAAAAAGGAATGGTGTCGACGAGATGAACTATTAACTAAGCATCGGTGTTGTCGATGAAATAAAGCTATTAATTGAATATTATTTCAATGAGTTGAACTTCTAAATGAGATGAATAACTTCAATTAGAAGCGACAGAACTATGAACACAATTGAATAGTTTTGTCCATTAGATGACGGAACTATTGAATTAAATAGTTCTAGAAATGAGCTGCATTGGTTCGATTAAATGGTATTACATCGAAAAGAACGAACGATCTCCGAGAAGTGCAAAAACATAAAAATACAGGATAATAATGAAAATAAATACATGAACTATTGCAGAAACATGTAGTGACTGACTCACAGAACTTGCACCCACCACTTATTTCTCTAACCCTATTTCATGGAAATCTCGCAGAAATCAGTACAGGACTGTAGTATGCTGCTTGTTTGATTTCAATGCCCAATTAAAAGATAATTTTGAATTATAGTCACTTAATTACTTAATTTCCTCCATCTCTCCAGCCTGGTTTCGCAGCCATATGACAGGTTGGTCTACCACCTTGTTCTCCTAGCTTGAACATATTACTTCCAAATCGTCCTCCAGCTACTGTAGCCACCACCTGGACCACTGCCACTTCGGCTGGCTCTATCATGTGTGTCCCTCTCCATCCACGTATCTGCCTGGTCGCGCTGTTTTGATGTCGCGACTCAGATCTTGCAAATAGTCTTCAAACTCAGCGTCAGAATCACCACTACAAACACGCCTACAAGGACAAACCACCACTTGAAACACACCGACGGGGGCAGAATCACCATTTGAAGAACAAATACACACCACCACCCCAGTGAAAGCCTTCGGAAGCACACATAAGCAGAGTAATACCGTCCGGTAGCTCCCTTCCCCCAGTCTCCAATCGCATCCACAAGGTCTCCTAGACAACAACACCACAACACACCACATCCATGAAGGTAGAGATCGTCGAGTGGCACGCGTTCTCCACATGGCACTGGGACATCCCAGGAACTGGCTACGAGGACGAGTTGTGTGGCATTTGCCGGGTGTCTTTTGACGGAACCTGCCCCAACTGCAAGTACCCTGGCGACGGGTGTCCCATAGTGCTCGGCTTAGGATGCTCCCACAACTTCCACCTCCACTGTATTATGAAGTGGCTCGAGCAGGACACTTCCAAAGGCTTGTGTCCCATGTGTCGACAGATCTTCCTCTTCAAGGAAGGCACTTTTGGTGCAGAAGACGGCAAAAAGCTCCAACGACTCGTTGATGGCCACAAGGCTACACGGGAGAGAGGTCCTAACGAAAGTGACCAGGAGTTCGAGGCATTCGACGGCCAGCAGGTGGAGTAACCTAAGGGATCTCTTTCTGAAGAGTGAACTGCCAGTCCCACGACGGCAATTGACGGACCCCAACGACCCAAATCCCACCTACACCACAAACCGAGACCTAAACCACCTTCGCTTTCTTCCTGGACGTTTCCGATGGCATTGCTCGGGGCTCCTTCTGTTCTTGTACATCCGAGACCAATCAGCGCGATATGAAAAAGTTGGATTTCAAGCTCTTCAAGTCCTCAACATGATTGCTTTAGCGGCGACCAGATTGGCAGTCAAGCGCGTGGGCCATGGCTACATAGGTCGGAGTGCCCTTGGAATACCGAGCAAATCATGTTTCCAGCTTTCGTCCCTGGTGCTTGGTGCAAAGTACTTCTCAGTCACTCAACCACACAGAACCTCAACCAAACCATCCCAGAAGGAATCAAAATCTACAATCGACAGCCAGGCTGATCCTCATACCGCCACGACATCAGTCAAGCAAGTATTTTCTCAGCAAGAACTCGAAGCTGCCAGGCTTGCTAGATTGGCAGGGTTGGGATGGCTTGCCAAGTTGCCCGAGAAGTGGATCCCATATGCCGAGCTCATGAGATTGGAGAAGCCCGTTGGTACCTTACTCCTCCTTACCCCTTCCTTGTGGGGTATCACTATGGCTGCCTACTCAATTGCCGCCCCAGTCACCACCTTCCTTTCGGTAGTCGGATTGTTCTCTGTGGGAGCCCTCATAATGAGAGGAGCAGGTTGCACTATCAATGACATTTTAGATCGAAACCTTGACAATAAGGTTGCTAGAACGATAGAAAGACCCGTTGCGAGTGGAAGAGTTTCAGTTCCACAAGCCGTGGGTTTCTTGGGTGTCCAGTGTTTTGCCGGATTAGCCGTGTTGTTGTCATTACCGTTCGAGTGCTTCTATTTGGGAGCAGCCGCTATCCCTTTGATTTTCTTGTACCCTTTGTTCAAGAGATACACTTACTACCCCCAATTCTGGTTCTCGCTCTGTTTCAGCTGGGCATGTCTCTTGGGATGGCCTGCCGTGGGTGCTCCCCTTGACTTATGGGTTGCTTTGCCATTGGCATTGTCAAACTGGTTCTGGGGAATTATTTATGACACTGTTTACGCTCATCAAGACAAGAAGTTTGACATCAACGCTGGCATTAAGTCCAGTGCATTAGCTTGGGGCGACAGATCCAAGCCTATCTTGAATAGATTTTTGGCTGGTCAAGCAATTTCGTTTAGTATTGCGGGAGCTTTGAATGGAATGGGCCCTGGTTTCTACATCATGGGTACTGTGGCCATGGTGAGACTTTACCAACAACTTAAAAAGGTCGACTTGGATAGTCCAAAAGATTGTTGGAACTTCTTTACGAGCAACATTAAGAACGGATTTATTTTATGGTTTGGAATGGTTATCGATTATGCTTTGAAACTATCCGGTTTCTTATAAATGTATATAGAGAAAATGCATGATTTACAGTGGAATAATTATGAACGACCACTTCATTTTGCAAATTTTCCGAATAGCAGTACACTCTGTTCGTGAACGGATATGCAGCTATTACAAGTAGAACATTACAGAGAAAGATCTTTGTAAAGCTTGCTTGTGAATGCCGAGTCAGCCTTGCTGAGGGCCTTTTTGACTATCCCTTCTCGATTCTGGGCCTTCAAGTCTATAATTACACCCTCGAGGTACTGAAGGAGATGTATAACTGGAATGTCTTGTGGTAGTAAGTTGAGCATTTCCGTTGGTGAGAATATGGAGTAACCATATGTGCAAGCAAAGTGTCGTATGCAAGCAATGTTTAAGGAGTCAGCTTCATCTTCCCGTATGTAATGGTCCAAAATCCTCTGTAAGTTTGATTTAATTGCCCCACTGGTGAAACTGGTTTCTTTTGATTTGATAAATGAAGAGTCCTTGAAATAAAGTGAATGAGAAGAAAATGGTAAACTGCCGTGAATTGCAAAGTGTTCTGCACATGAGAAATCATGGAATTCCAAGAGCAGATCGATGATTGATTCTGTATTTTTTGGGGTGAGATAAGTTAAGTAATCAAAAAGCCTGCCCTCAATGTTGGACAAGTCTTCCAAATAATTTTCAATATTCCACCCATTCGACTTCATGTGATATAGCAACTCGAATACTTTTAGGTACAACTTCAAAAGCTCTTTGGCTTCATTTCTGTTCAAATTCAAATGTACATAATCAATCCATTCAAGTTTGGGCCATTTTGTTTCTTGCAAAGAGTTTTCAACCTTAAATGTTGCAAGCAAAATTTCGAAATTGATCCTATTCTCATTGCTCAATACTGTGGGAGAAATTAATACTTTTATAAGCTCAGAAATCAATTCCTTTGATTCCTCTATTTTGTAGTTGGAGTCAATCCAACTACCCTCCAAATATTCTATACGGAGAAGTGAAAAATCTAGTTCGTTAGTGTGAGAATGTGATATTTCATCCATAATTCTTTTATGTGTATCCTTGAATTTGCTATTCTTGTGCTTTTTCAAGTACTGAAAAGATCTCTCTGAGTCTATCTTTAAAACCTCTAATAGATACTTTGAATAAGCATTTTCATTTTCAATATTTTTTTGTAATTGACCAAGAATCTTGTCTATAAGCTGATCTTTAGTGATGTTTAACTGCTCCAAAATAATAATATCACCACTCAAAAGCTCTAAACACATCGAGCAATATGACTCTATTATTTCCGGAACATTTGCAGAACTGACTGCTAGTAGTTTCTCATAAATGACATATAGGATTGGCGAAATTGATTTCCCTTGGAGGATTTTAATAATTTCGTTGTTAGTCGAGTCAAGTTCCATCCAATTATCCTGATCATTGTTTTTGAAAAAATCATATGCTTGCTTTAAGTCTGAAAATTGAACGTAAAATAATGTTCGAATCACTTGGCATGATGTTTTATCATTCTTAACTAGGTCTGGGTATACTTCGCTCAAGTAAGATGCAACGAAGGCATCAGATTTCTTGAATTTCACACCATCGCAAATTTCAAGAATTCCTTTAAATATCAGAAAGTTGTCCGATCCTTTTAGTTCAGCCGTAGAAAGAAAGTGCACGACAAACAACGGACTAATAATAAGCTCGCCCCCTTTGATACGAGTTAGATACTTCAAGGTATTGTCATAGTTTTCATCGAGAAAGTCACAAATAATAAGCAAATACAATAAGAAATCGTGCTTTAGCCCTTTAAAGGAATCAAACGTTGATTGCAATGCCTTGGAAAACTCATTGGTAGTACTTGATAGTAATGCTTTATGGAATAAAATTAATATTTCATCAATTTGGTGTAGCTGATATGTTAGCCAAACTTTTGACTTGCTGTAGATAAGAATCGATCCTTTATCAACTTCAGATATCCCCGGCAATTCTCTTTCTTTGGTGAGTAGGTTGATTCTGGAAAGTTTGTCATTTAATGATTGGTTATCAAGCTTGATTTGTGTAACCTTACAAACTTGCAAACTATCAGTGGTAGTGTCGTTCATTTCCGAATTGGAGGCTTTAGGTTCAATATCTTTTGAAGTTAAGGTCACTTCATCAGTAATTTGTTTTTCTATGGTATCAGTTTCTTTGTTCAACTCGGTGTTGGGTATTGACAGTGATTCCTGATCACTTTCTGCGTTTTTGGAGACGTCCAGTTTTGTCGTATCATCTTTCAAGTTCTCCTCTTCTTTTGATAGGGGATCTTTATCATCGATTTTATTGAGGTCAGCATTGTCTTGTTGAAGTTCCTGATGGTTGAGCTCCAGACCAGGAGCATGAAACTCTGTAACACTTCTATCTTCATTTGTCATATTGTCTGGCTGCTTCTGGTCCAAGCTTGTAGATGCTACGACTTCAAAAGTTTCCAATGAGCTGAAAATCAACTTATTCTTATCTTTTGAAGAACTGAATAGTCCCACCACATATGGCCATTCAATAACGACACCTCCACTGGGGTACCCTTCTTCGATCCAAGTGATTGTGCCCCTAGTGACATCCCCAAGTGGATTAATGAACATGGACATTGATGTAGTTTCGTCCGAGCTGATGGTCAAAAGATACTCTTCCTCCTCTTTGTCTTCTGCATTGAAGGGAATAATGTAGGGATTGACATTTCTATTTGAGCCATTGGAATATTCGAATAAAGGTATTTTTCTAGTATGTTTCAAATCGATGATATCATAGTGAGAATCATTGGCGACCAATACCAAGTTGCTGTAGTTGCTAGACATAGCAGATGCTGTTGAAATGCCTTTGATGGCTTTGGAATAGTTCACATCTTTGAGTAACTTGATTTGGTCTGGTCCCACCTGAAGAATCCGTATTTTCTGGGGAGTAAAGGCTATAATCTTGTCATTCTGGACTGGAGCTCGAGACTGCGTTGTAGCATGCACGGAATATGAGAGGAGCAGAATATCATGGGCGTCTCTAATCTTTCCAATGTTTGAAGGTGTCAACTCAGGAAGTGAATATAGAGTGGCTGTACCTCCAGCAAGTATCAAAGCTCTTTGAGTTTGAGGCAAGATGATCATCTTTGTCACTGGTTCATCCAGAATCGATAATTGTGTTATTAGAATGTAGCTGGGTGCATCTTCGAAGAGATGATAGTGCAATATCTTGCCCTTTGAAGTCCCCACGTATAGATTGGCTTCGTATGATCTAATGGTTGTTATATGTTCATTGTCCAGATCAAAGGAGTCAGCGACGTCAGTGAGGAGCTCTCGGAACTGATACCCCGATAAAGTCCCCAACTGATCATCAAGCACCACCTTCTTAGACTCCATGTCTGATGCAATGGGATATAGTGGTGGTAAGCGGTACTGACACTACCTATGATACCTTTTCCTATCTTCTGGCGTGTGCGTACCACATATCTCCAGATTCTTGAGTGTTCAGATTTGAAGTTACAGCATTGCTTTAAACCGGCTCAAATTGGCATAAGTTACTTGCAGATAGGAAGAATATTAGAAGATGAAAATATATTAACTATGGTAAGCTCAAAGATAAAATTTAGTAGCCGCTCTCAATAAATGTTGATAGTTGCAAAAAACTTGCGAATCTTAGGCAATATAAAAATCTGGATTTGGGAAGAAGAGGTATAATGCTAGAAAAACAAGAATCAATATTTCGAGAGTCTCAGTTGAGTTCTCATTTAAATAATTTCGATATCTTAATGATAATAATCCAGATTGAAATTTACTAGTGTCACCAGCGCAATTGCGAGAGAATACGGTTCGTGTCCTTAATGAGCTTTGTACATTGTTGAGGAGTTACCAACGAATTACAGAATAAAATGCAGTTTATATCATTAATTACAGAATCGAGGATTTGAGTACAGAATTGAGGATCACTGGAGGCCACTGGTTCTTTCTTTCTTCATTTTGGCCCTAAACTGTATCACCACAAAAATAACTGATAAGACTATCCCAAAACCAGCACATCCCATTCCCAAGTAGAATGCATTACGCATTCCAGTGACAGTGGTATTGAACGACGGGGTCTTATTTTTAGTTGTGTAAACTTCCACCGCACTAGCCAATCCAATTCCTACAGAAATGGAATAGTTGACAAATGTAGAAACTAACGAGCCTGCAATTCCTTGCCGATGTCTTGGAAGGGCCTGGCTCAAAATAATGCACGCTGAAGGAAACGACAGGTCAATCCCCATGGATGCAATAAGAAAGCTGAAGAATTTTTGCGCCCAATAGATCTGACCCACTGGTCGAGTTGCTTGTAGGGTGCACCCAATAAAAAAAGCACACATGGATATAACCATCACATATGACAGGGAAATGGTCTGGAGTAAGTAAGCAGATGCGAGGGCTGCTATGTAGCCGGTGATGATAGCAGGCGAAATTTGGGCGGCTGCAAGAACAGGAGAGAGATGGTCGACTTCGATACTCCATCTGAATGTGTAATAAAGCCAAACTCCAAAGCACGCCCAACCAGCAGTGATGCACCCAAGAACAAATCCAGTATCTCCCCTAAGAACGTCTGGGGGAACCAACGGATTAGCTACTCTCTTTTCGATCAAGTAGAAAGCCCCCATGAATAATACACCCACTATGAGGAGGACATATACGTAGGGTGTGTCCCACCCTACATTGGGGCCCTGATTCAAGGCAAAATTGATTAGGATCAACCCCGAAACACCAGTGACGGATCCGTACCAGTCGAACGAGCCGTATGATTTATGGCCAATGTGTTTGGGGATGATAAAGAAGGCAATCACTGCTGCAAGCACCGAGCCCATTCCAGAGAGCCAGAACGTCCAGGGCCACCAGACCAATTGCGCAAATGTGCCTGATAGCAACGATCCAATCACAAATCCTGAAGGGGCAACAGCTCCGAAAAGTGACAAGTAGACGAATTTTTTGGTGCCATCCGGGAAATAGGATCCAATTAGTGCCTGAGTATTTGGCATCATTATGGCAGGTCCTATACCCTGCATGGACCTCATTGTCTGAAAAAAAATTCGATTTGGTACGAAGGCTGCGAATCCAGTAGCCAAAGACCATACCGCGTACCAAGCGTAGCCAATCAAGTACATGGTCTTGTAGCCGTACATGTCACCAAGGCGACCTGAGATCAATATGAAAGTTCCCACCGACAAAGAGAACGCTGCGGTAAACCAGGCCATTTCGCCAGGCATGCCCTCCACATGAAATGTCCTGGCAATATAATTACCAGTACCCATTGTTTGACCCACTGAGATCTGGGTGATGAGCTGCGATAAGCACAATAGGAATAAGAACACAGCTTCTCTGAGCTTGGATATTTCTTGGTGAGAAGGCGACGAGTAGTCTATGCCCTCTGCCAGCTCCTCCGATAGCACCCCTTCGTTCTTCGATCCTACTTGTGACGACTCTTCGGCAGAACTCATAACTGGGTGCGAAAATGAAAAGTATGGGTGTGCAGCTGAGCCAATCTAAATACTCGCAAAGCCACGTATTTAGATGGAACTCTTCATATATAAGTACTCCCCGTTCACGGAGCCATGTTGCATCTGTCTGTGGATCGCCATGGCCGCGCATCGGGGTGACACTATTTTACTAATCCATCACTAAAACAAGCAGGAGATTTTCAACGGGAATAAGCCAAATACGCGGGGCTAACTTGGATGCCGGACGGGCTATTATGGAAGGTAGACGGGGTTAGGTTTTAATGCAGGTAGGAAAACGGTTTTTGATAATGGTCCACGTCATTTCCGGGATCTTAGTCATACCACCATGTGAGATGATTTTCGGCTGATGATAAGGGCTGGATAGTTTCAAACTCGTTCAACCTATGGCCCAGAATTGAAGGGTTTTATTAGTTTAGATAGTATACTGTAGCTGATGACCCAAAATACTCTAGTATCAAGTCTACCTTTTGGCTCTTTCTGAAGACAGATCGTCGTTATAGCATATACGCTTATCTTTAGACTGTAAATCTTACTGACCTACATTATGCAAGGGGGCGACTCTTACAGAATCCACAAGCCGTTTACTGTCCTGAACTAAAGATCAGATAATTTTGTCTATAAATTAATTCAAGGATGCTAGATTGTCAGTAGAGGCAGGGCGGACAGGGGGAAATGCCAAGTTATCTCTGTGCGCAATGTACTCGCTATCGGCGAACCCCAAAGTGGGTTCAATATCCTTGCTTTTCAAACCCTTTATAAGGTTAATTTCTACAGAGCTATAGTTGACCCTGCAATGGCCCACCTGGACAGCTTCAGAGATGTCTGAGTTTTTGGTGGGAACAACCTTGATCGAAACACACTCACTCTCGTGAAAGTTACCCTCCACTTCAATGACACCTGCTGGAAGCAAACCAGCTCTATTCTTTCTGGTCAATGCCTCGAAGCACCCTTGGTCTATAATGAGGGAGCCTTTGGTCTTCAACCCATGCAAGAGCCAGAACCGACGATCGGATTTGATTTGTGTGTGGGTTGGGAGACCCAAAAACCTGGTGTGGAGTGGCACCTTGTTTTGCGCAATGTCTTTGAGAAGCAACTCTTCCTTTTCTGAAGTGGTGAGATTTGCTTCCTCAGATGCTTGGATGTTGGCAACAACAGAGAGTATGGACTGCGGTTTGCTCGATAATGTGATGATGGTGGTGACACCCACATTGGTTGCTAACTCTGCTGCAATAAGTTTGGTCGTCATTCCTCCTGTTCCTACTTGAGAACCAGCTCCAGTTTCGGTATCGGTTTTCACTGCTAGCTCATCAATTTTGTCCACAATCAAGATTGGCTTAGCATCAGGGTTCGTTCTGGGGTTATCTGTGTACAAGCACTCGACATCGGTCATCAAGAACAAATAATCAGCATGCATCATCCCAGCAGTAATGGCAGAAAGGGTGTCATTGTCACCGAACTTGATTTCTGCCACCGAAAGCGTGTCGTTTTCATTGACAATTGGGACCACCCCCATCTCCAACAACTCATTCAAGGTGTTGGTGGCATTTTTGTACTGGGTGAAATCAATTATATCGTTTCTAGTAATCAAGATTTGGGCTGTGTGCACATCCAACTGCCTGAAAAGATCCTCGAAGAGCCCCATAAGCCTGGACTGGCCAATGGCAGCCAAAGCCTGAACTGCAGCCAACTTGCCTGGTTTTTTCTGCAATCCCATACGTTTCATGCCAAACGCAATTGCCCCAGATGAGACCAACACTATCCGATGGCCCTGTCTTTTGAGGTTGACGATGGTTTCCACGATCAAGGACATGTTGGCTATGCGTGGTTCACGGGTGACTTCGTCCACGAGGGACGAGGTGCCCAACTTAATCACGATGGTGTAGTTCTTCATGGTAGTGGTGTTGAGTCATAGCGATTCAGGCCCGAATAAGTTTTCATGTCGCGGGGTCCATGTCGCGGCCGATCCAGATGTCGCACGAACATGGGGTAGATCCAGTTCATGTAAGGGTCTTTATTTACGATTGCATTGCTAATTCATGGAGCGAGATGTAATTATGGCCACCGCCCATGTGTGAGTAGAATTGCCATTATTTTTTAATGTTATCAGCGGCCACTAGGGTGTCTAGCAATTGCCAGAAGGAGAGGATTTGCTGAACATTACTAATATTGAAGTGCGAGATGGAACTGTGGATCAACACTTGTAGGCCCAAAGTGCTTTAATTGAGTCAAATTGGGAATAAGCGAGGGCGGAATATAGAGGCTGAATTCTCGGTTATTTCCGTCGTTTCCGTTCATATGCTTCAAAAAGGCTATTCGTACTTGCTGCCGCTATATGGCTTGCCACACTAAGTCGACTAATAATGTGACATCACATACTAAATGTCAAAAATACGGGCCACCCACGCTTACACCCGCAGCACCTGACTTTCTCCGTTAGCCCAGTTTCAGCCACTAGCATTTGTAGCATAGTAATAAAACAAGTCTACGGCACCGCAGTACCAGTCTAGGGTCTCTTGGAGTCTGTCCCCAGCAACCCGACTACCTCAGCATACACAACCACCCACCTACCCACACAAGCGGAAAGTACCTAAATCAGCTGTTTAATGCCCCACGCAGTATCCACAATAGATCTAATTCTGTCCCTGAGGAAGAATGCAACGAGGCCTGATTTTCGCAATTTAATTGGCGGTTCCACGAATTGCAGCCACACTTGCTTATCAACCACTAAATCTACCTCTATCTATAAGCCACCCTTTATGGAAAGCTCCTCAGCCGTTGCGAGCATTTCATGCAATGGAGTATATAAAGGTCTCATGCCGTCCAAGTTGAACTTCACAAACTGGTAAGCATGGGCTTTTTCAACTCACTCAAGAGACAGGTTCTTGCGAAAGAGGCGGTGCCTAGAAGGACAGGACGCCCCCAAACTGTTGCCAAGGAGAACGAGCTGGAATCGAGTATCTCAAAGGGAAACAATGCCGAGATCGTTGTCTATGAAGATCTGGACTCAAGCTGGGACGATGTTCCCTATATCGACTTGGACTTGAAGCTCACGGCAGAGGAGATCCACTACCGTGAGACCTCCAAGATATTCAAGATCAAAAAGTTCTTGTGGGATGGAACTGGAAGACACCCTCTTGAACAGCGCTACTTGTTGAAGTTGGACTTCTTTTTGTTGAGTTCGTCGTGCTTAGGGTACTTCATCAAGAACCTTAACCAATCGAACATCACCACTGCCTTCGTGAATGGTATGGAAGAATATTACACCATGAACCACAACCAGTACAATTACATGACCACCCTTTTCACCGTTGGATACATTATTGGCCAGATCCCCTCGAATCTTATTCTTCACCGTCTTTCCGCCAGATTCTACTTGGGTAGCTTGGAAGTGTTGTGGTCTCTCTTAACGGTACTTATGATCACCTGCGGTAAGGATAATATTAAAGGTATTTATGCTATCAGATTCTTCTTGGGGTTCCTTGAGAGTGGTTACTTTCCCGGTTTGGAATGGTTACTTGGATCAAACTACAGCACAGCTGAACTCTCCAAAAGAAGTGCCTTTTTTGCTGTAGCTGGTAATCTTAGTGGAATTATTTCTGGACCTTTACAACAAGCTATTTTACAAAGATTTGGAAAGTCGAGTCTTCCCCCATTTAAGTGGATGTTTGTGTTTGATGCTGTTATTAGTTTCCCAATCGCCATCTACACCATGTTTGTCGATCCAAACACTCCCTCCACAACTGATGCTTGGTACTTCTCAGAGCAAGATAAGTTGGTCGGATTGGAGAGGAGAAGAAGAATTGGTGCTGAATTGACCACCAGAACTCCTTACACCTGGGCCAAAATTAAGTCCTTCTTCAACACCTGGCATATCTACGTTTTCCCACTCTTATTCTTGGCTTACAACAATACTTGTGCTGCTAACAGTCAGCCTACATTCCAGACTTGGATGAAAATTACACTCAAAGAGCCTTCGCACGTTTATAACACTTACACTTCTATTGTGGCAGCTGTTGGTATAGTGCTTACTGTTATATTTGCATATGTGAATGATTTCCTTGGAGGTAGAAAAAATGTGTTCTTTGTTGCTGGGTACTTTATTTGTTTGATTATCGGTTGTGCTTCATTGTCATACTGGGATATACCTAGAGGATGGCATTGGTTCTCATATTTCTTGATAGGTTCTCCAACTTCATGGGGTCAACCATTCATCTTCTCGTGGGTGAACAGATTGTTGTTTGCAAATGATATGAAGAGAAGTTTTGTTGTTGTTATTACCAATACCTTGGCTTACGTTACAGGTGCATGGGTTCCAATTTTGACTTGGAATACTGCTGACAAACCAAGATATTTTATTGGGTTCACTTACACCGCATGCTTAGCTGCTTTTGGATTGGTAATGACCGCAATCGCGTATTACTTGACAAAGCGTGATGAGAGATTGGCAAAACAAGCTCAAGAAGAACAAGCTTCTCTTCAAAGCGAAGAAAGTACCTCGATACGAGCAAATAACGAAAAGATATATTCTACGGATATTTAATTCAATTTATTAGGATCTATAGAAGTGAAATAAACTAGGGCCTATGGCAGTGAAATAAATAAGGATCTTTAGAAGTGAACTTGTAGTTGATGGATGCTTTTAAGTTACTAATGACTAAAAGCCAAAATGCTAGCAGTGATCTATATACATGGAATAACTTGGCAATGTAGGGGGATCGGTTGGGACATGTTTTAATAATCAAGCGCCATGCAGTCTTACTACGACAATACTTTCGACTCAATAGTTGGAACTTCTCGAATCCTAAAATTTACAGGGCAAATCTCCTATTCCCCTCCTGATCTCCACTTAGCAACTTACTCATTCCGTTAAGCCTAGGGCAATGTTCCTAACAACAGAGTGTGCTAGCTTGGTCGAGCTGAGTAAGCAACCGAGTTTGTGTCGTGGGTGTAGACTTCCCGAGTCAATCACGGGCCAATCGGAAATAGCCAGTTGGAAAGGAAACGATCTCTATATTTGAAGTCCTGTGCAAGTAGTAGCTTGGGTGGAAATGTGATAAGAAGAGCGAGTCAAATGGCCACTACTCTCTTAGGCCAGATCTAACTAGCCAGTGACCTACAAAAGAATATGAAGAGCTAAAGAAGCAGGACCATAAGCCTCTTAACCTATTCTATTTTAGTTAAACTCGTGTTGTGCCAGAGTGTCTCACATTACTGTTATCGCTACTATGCACTCTTGACTGATTATGCAATTATGGCTGGTTTTCGCAGCCACACTTGCGACATTTGGATCGGAGTATACCAGATCCATTTATTTGCTACTATACAGTCCTAGGGTGCTGTGGGGCCCACGGTCCGTTCTATCCCATCATAACATCCTTGTTATCTCCACCAAGTGCTAGGAACAACAATGGGTTTCTTTGGCACGCTTAAAAGTCATCTTGTTGCAACAGAGTCGCTTCCACCCAAGGTTGGGTGGACTAGAGTCACCACAAACGAGTCCGAAGAGCCAGTACACATGTCCAAGAAAGGGGTAGAGCACCTAGTCAGTGTGGTGGAAGACCCACAATACAGCGATGTATCCGAAGAGCCTTACATCGATTTGGAGGTCAGACTTACGCCAGAGGAAGCATTGTATAGGCACACGTCCAGGTGGTACAAGCTCAAACGGTTCTTGTGGGACGGAGCAGACAAGCACCCTCTCGAACAGCAGTACTTGTTGAAGTTGGACTTTTTCCTCCTCTCGTCGTCTTGCTTGGGCTACTTCATCAAGAGTCTTAACCAGTTCAACATCACCACTGCATACATGAATGGAATGGAGGAGTACTACTCAATGGACAACAATCAGTACAACTACATGACAGCGCTTTTCACCGTTGGCTACGTCATTGGACAGATACCCTCGAATTTGGTGTTGCACCGGCTCTCGGCCAGGTATTATCTAGGAGGTTTGGAGGTGTTGTGGGCGTTCTTGACGGTGTTGATGATCCTCTGTGGAAGAAACAACATCCATAGTCTTTACGCAATTCGCTTCGTCCTCGGCCTTCTAGAGAGTGGCTACTTCCCTGGCTTGGAGTGGCTCCTTGGATCCAACTACAGCACCGACGAGCTTTCCAAAAGAAGTGCACTTTTTGCAGTCTCTGGTAGTGTGAGTGGGATTGTTTCAGGGCCATTGCAACAACTCATTATCGAACGGTTTGGTGCATCCAGTCTTCCTCCGTTCAAGTGGATGTTTGTATTCGACGCCATAATCAGCTTCCCAGTTGGTATTTACACCATGTTTGTCGACCCAAACACTCCCTCCACAACAGATGCCTGGTACTTTACCGAGCAGGATAGGTTGGTGGGATTGGAGAGAAGAAGAAGAATTGGTGCTGAATTGACCACTAGAACTCCCTTTACCTGGGCTAAGGTCAAGACGTTTTTCGGCACCTGGCACATCTATGTGTTTCCACTCTTGTTTTTGGCTTTCAATAACACCTGCTCGGCAATCGGCCAGCCTACATTCCAATCATGGATGAAGATAACATTAGGCAAGCCGTCTGAGATCTACAACTTGTATCCGTCATATTTGAAAGTGGCTGGCATTATTGTGACTCTTGGTTTTGCCTACGGAAACGACTTTTTGGGGGGACGCAAGAATGCCAGCTTTATCGCATTATACTTTGTATGTTTGGTGGTGGGATGTGCCCTGTTGGCCCATTGGGACATTCCACAGTGGTGGCATTGGACTTCCTTCTATTTGGTCGGGGTTCCAACAGCTTGGGGGCAACCGTTCATATTTTCTTGGGTAAACAGGCTTCTCTTCAAGAACGATATGAAGCGGAGCTTTGTGGTCGTGGTGACAAACACCTTAGCCTATGTCACGGGGGCATGGGTACCAATTGTTGTATGGAACACAAACGATCAACCGGAGTATCATTTGGGATTCACTTACACAGCATATTTGGCGCTTTTTGGATTAATAATGACCTTGGTAGCCTACCACTTGACCCAGCGGGACGAGAGGTTGGCAAGAGAGCTGGGCCAGGCGCAGCTACTCCTCAAATCAAGACAAGAGACGGAGTTGTATATGTAAAAAATTACCAGTCCAGGGTTGTATGGTTAGTTAGTATTACTAATCAAGAGAAGTTAAATACATGGCAATTTAGTTGCAAATCTAGTAGAGATGAATACGTCGTTATATTACTGCCACGAGGAGATGAATACGTAGTAGATTGTAGGATAAACCAGATACTAGTTATTAGCAAATTTTAGTATTTAATCCAGGGAATCCATATCAGAGATCAAGTTGTATATTTTGTTTCTGGCCAATCGCTAAGTTTTATAGTAAACTATCCTAGTTATTCAGAAGTCAGGGTTGTGTTGTAGATTATCCTAGTCCAGACATAGTAATTTACACTAATCGAGCCAACTGGAAAAGCTTACCAGTAAATTGTCTAGCCAGGCCAGCGCCGAAATACCCAGTAAAACTCCCTAGCCATGCCAGAGACTTACACGATCCCATAATAAATTGTATTGATCTAACTTCTAACTCTAGTGTCTATTGTGCCAACCTTCACTTGAAAATCGATGCTTCGATGTTCTCTGGGTCGATGTTTCTCCATACTGCAAGTTGGAGTGGCAAGTTTTCTGGGCTCAACTCGGGATACCTGCTCGCGATGGCCTTGGTGACGTGCTGGAAAAGTACGTCGTATGCTTTCTTGGTGAAATGGATGCCATCGTGGAGGTACTCTGCCAAGTCTGCCTCGTCAGCAAGCAACTGCTGGTCGCTGAAGCCACCGGCGTCACGGAACGCGTTCCACAAATCGACGAACGCTACATCGTATTCTTTCGCAACTTCCGCAGCCGTGTCAGCATAGACACGGTTTCTGCGATTGGAAGACAACGGGACGGCTGAGGAACGCCCATCTTTTTCCAACAGCTCCTTGGACAACTTGTTATCGTGGAGGGTGGGGGAGATGACTACCGGCTTGATGTTGTTGGCGAGCGCCAACTGCACCAACTGAGAGAGGTTCTGGCGGTACTGCTCAGGCGACTGCCTCTGGATCTTGCCCAATGAGTCGTTTGGCTCCAACGCGTCGTTGGTGCCAATGAAGATGGTCATCAACTTGACGTTGGTCTTGGACTGGTTCAATTCCGCCTCAAGCACTCGCGGAAGCACCAAGGCGGCGTGTCTGGAGTTGTACCCAGAATAGCCCCTGTTGATCACATCAAGCTTGCGGGTGTAGGCATTCTGCAAGTCGGGGTGGAAGCCGTAGCCGATGTGCGGCTCATTGGAAAACTGGGTAATGGAATCGCCAAATAATATGAACTTGTCGTAGGCAAGACTCATGACGAAAGGTGTTAGGGGTAGAGTCCCACAGTGGTACGGATATTTGAGTGAAGGCGCCCCTTACGTAAGCTGCGCCGCGGGGCAGTCAGATCCCCTCGGAACTCTTTCCCGATACAGCCAAATCGATGCCACATACCTCCTGGATTCTCAGTTTCAAGGAATAGGTTGGATCCAGCTGTCGGCTTCCCATCGCAATTTGGCATCCCTGGCCAGTGGGGTAGGCGTTTGGGACTCTAAGTGGTCATAACCACAGCAGTTCCAGATATTGTAGCACGGGTGTTCCCAAGAATTTAGTTCCGACAATCGTTGAGTGCTAGGCCAATATTGCCCCAACCGGCCAGTTTCGTCAACCACCCCACAAATACCCCACCACCGCCTTTGGTACTCATCTAAAATACGTCAGAACTCGTTACGAACACTTGGCCAGCTTGCGATCGGATTTGCGGGCAAAGGCCCATTTGCGAGGTGATTTCCGCGTCCCCACATTTCGAGGTATATAAGAGATGAGCAGCGCCAGCCAGAACATCATTAAGCAACGACTAAACATGACCGTGCAACATCCCTGGTGGAAAGAATCAACCGTATACCAAATCTGGCCTGCCTCTTACAAGGACTCCAAAGGCGATGGTGTGGGAGACATTCCAGGTATCATCTCAACCTTGGACCACATCAAGAGCCTCGGAGTGGACGTGATCTGGTTGAGTCCCATGTACGACTCGCCCCAAGATGACATGGGCTACGACATTTCCGACTACGAGAACGTCTACCCCAAGTACGGAACTGTGGACGACATGCAGAAGTTGATTGATGAGACCCATGCTCGTGGCATGAAGTTGATTTTGGACTTGGTCATCAACCACACCTCCACCGAGCACAAGTGGTTCAAGGAGTCCAAATCTTCCAAGACCAACCCCAAGAGAGACTGGTACATCTGGAAGCCTGCCAGATACGACGCCGACGGTAACAGACAGCCTCCTACTAACTGGGGCTCGTACTTCTCAGGCTCCACCTGGACCTACGACGAAACCACCGACGAATACTACTTGCACTTGTTCGCTGAGTCTCAGCCAGATTTGAACTGGGAAAACGAAGAGACCAGAAATGCAATCTACAAGTCTGCGTTGACCTTCTGGTACGAGAAGGGAGTCGATGGGTTCAGAATCGACACTGCTGGTATGTACTCCAAGGTGCAAAGCTACCCAGATGCTCCTATCGAGTTCCCAGACTCGCCATACCAACCTTGCAAGATGTTCCACCAAAGTGGACCAAGAATCCACGAGTTCCACAAGGAGATGTTCGAAAAGGTCACCTCCAAGTACGACGCCATGACCGTCGGTGAAGTGGGCCACTCTACCCGTGAAGACGCCTTGAAGTACGTCTCGGCCAAGGAAAAGGAAATGAACATGATGTTCTTGTTCGACGTTGTTGAGGTTGGCTCCAACCCATCCGACAGATTCCGTTACGAAGGTTTCACTTTGAGCGACTTCAAGAAGGCGTTCGAAAGCCAAGGCTCCTTCATTGAAGGAACCGATGCATGGTCAACTGTTTTCACTGAAAACCACGATCAACCAAGATCCATCACCAGATTCGGTAACGACTCTAGCGAGTTCAGAGTCATCTCCGGTAAGGCATTGGCCTTGTTGCAATCTACCTTGACCGGAACTGGTTTCATCTATCAGGGACAGGAAATTGGTATGGTCAACTTACCAAGAGAATGGTCCATTGACGAGTACCAAGACATCAACACTGTCAACTACGTCAGAGAATTCAAGCAGAAGTACGGTAACGATGCTGACTACAACAAGAAGTTCGAGAAGCTCATGGACAGCATCAACTTGGTTGCAAGAGACCACGCTAGATCCCCAGTCCAATGGGACGACTCTGCCAATGGTGGTTTCACCAGCGGAACTCCATGGACCAGAGTTCACGACAACTACAAGGAGATCAACGTCAAGTCTCAAACCAACGATCCAAACTCCTTGCTCTCCTTCTGGAAGAAGGCCTTGAAATTCAGAAAGGAATACAAGGACTTGTTCATCCACGGTCTTTTCAGAATCCTCGATGTTGGAAACAAGGAAACTTTCTCCTTCTTGAAGGTGAACGGTGACCAAAGTGCCTTCATCACTATCAACTTCTCTGACAAGCCTCAGAAGTTCGTTAACCACACCGAAAAGAAGCTCGAGTACATTTACGGTAATGTTGACAACTACAACGAAGATGAATTGGCTCCATACGAAGCCAGAGCATACCTTACTAAGTAAACTTATTCACGACCTGCGAGTATTTGACTTGTGTTGAACTCACGTTATGACTAAATACGAAATAAACATCTATCCAGCGAACGTTTCTGAGTAGTTTTCAGGCCATAGAGTAGTCAAGTATGGATTTTACCTCTGGGAGGGGAGGAATAATTGTGCATAACAGATGTAGGATGTAAGAGAAACTCCTACGAACGACAAATCGCATGGTATCTATTATATTAATGTGACAATGGCGTCACCTTTATGGGAACAAATCGACTTATCAAACATGGTGAGTGCTGATTAGATTTTACAATTTGCAGTTATTAATAACATAAAATTAGGTCCAGCTTGGATTATTCGTCCATAATGGACAACAAGTGGTAAGGCATATGCAAAAATCGAGGAAAAGGAAAAGGAGACTGCTCAAAAAAATGAGAGTGCTCTTGCATAAGCTTGAGGATTTCCGGTGTATTCATCGTCAAGTGCTTCAATCTTATCGTTGAACCAAAATCCAACCAAAACAACAGCATAAATTAAGATCAAGATCACACCTTTGAAGTAATTGGACTTTCCCTCGGCATAAATGTAGGTAAACAAATAAATTGAAATTAGGGTTGCAATGATATCCCATCTAGGGAAAACCAAAGAAAACATTTGCTCAATCTGGAGTGGAGCTTTATAAATTGTGAAGAGTACCAAACTTGGGATTTGAATTAAGACAACTTGCAAGGCATAGGCACTTCCGATTTCCATCGATAAGGCCACATTTCCACCAATAGCGAACGAAATAGCGTTCAAGAATTCGGTGGTGTTTGGGACTAATGCAAATACCGTCAAACCCAAGAACTTAGGGTCAATAGGAAAGTCAGCTAAAACGTCATCGACATTATCAACCAATATTTCTGCTATTATAGCATAAATTAATGTAGCTCCCAACAAAATCACGGTAGACTTGTTACGGGACCAATTGGGAGCATCATGTCCTCCACCATCTTCTTCCCCTTCATAATCAGGATCGTTGTTAAGAAGACTCAATTTTCTGCTAGCAGATGGTCTTAATTTATCTTGTTGTATCCCTCTCAACTGTTCTGCAAGCTGTTGATGTTTGTTCTGATCGAGTGTTTGTCTGTTCTTTGCAACTTCAAGAGATGGCGATGGCAACGTTGAAGGTACCTTGCTTGTCGTTCCACTTTGTCTATTTCTTGCATCAGAACCACTTGCCAAAGCAGAGCTTGCGGATGGAGGTAAACCAGTGAACCTTGAGGATGCATTGCCGCCGACGTTTCCTTTTGGCGTATCGATGCTAGCAATGCTTGGCGACCGCAAATACAGATCTTCCTTTTTAGCTTGAGCTTCATGTGAGTTCGTAGCCCAAATTAATGAGGCATGTGTCCTTAATGTGAAGTATAATCCACAAACATAAGCCGCAAACAAAGCTAACGCAACAATCAACGAGAATGGTTGAATGACATTGAAGTACAATGCATCCAAGGATAATGAGGGTTGTATGAAACGGCACTTCACACAGTTGTCTTTGATGGCTTCCAAGAATGGGTCTTCATCGCACTTTTTGCACTTGAGTTCGTAGGCACCATAAATTTGGTAGAATAGAGAAGGAGCAAACATCGTGACCATTGCAAACAATAACATAGTCGATGAGACTCCAGCAGATCTGGGGTTATAACGTTGGGTTTTTCTCTTTAATGCACCTCCACACATGGATAATCCAGGTAAAAGGAGAACACCACCAAGAACTGAACCAATCATTGAACCCTCCACTAATTTGCCCTTGGATTGATTCAATGCAACACAGTATAAGAAAATTTCAACAATAGTGGAGAAAAAGGCGTTAATAACTGCACCAACACCCATAGACGATTGAGCAGAGATAGAAGCAACTGCCTGACCGATGAAGTAAGCCAATGGAATGATAGAGAACAAACAAGAACAGAACAAAAAGGTGGGGTCTGTAAACCAAGTTTTCCATCCTAGTTTTTCTTTAAGTAAGTAGTAGTCCAAAATAACAAATGCAACTGCCGCCAACAAGTTGATAAAGAAAATATTGGTACCATCAATGGTATATTTGTAGTAATGGAAACCACAGGACCTATAAGTGCACAAAATAAGCAGCTGGTTTTTCCTTTTCTTAGTTTTGTCACGTTTGTAGTAACTCTTTTCCAATTCAAAGTCCAAAGCCAAGGGATGACGTCTCAAGTGGTCACAAATAGTGTTGGTGATGTTTGCCATTGGGATGGTGAAAACGAACAACCAACAGAAGAAACCAATCAAATACAAGATATTTTGTAATACCGAATAAAAGAAAATGTAGAACATGAACCGACCGGAAGACCAGCTGCCTCTCCCGAAGAATCTAACTTTAATATCATTAGATTCTTCGTGAATGTCATCTCCATCAATAACATCATCTGCATTTGAGTCGACTTCACCCAATGATGAATATGCATCTCTGAGCGGTCTACCGGTATGGTCTTTAATTAAAGGTCTTGTTTCATTGCTGGTAGTGTATCTTCTGGGGGGAGCAAAAAACAATCTGCCTTCTTCTTGCACTCTCCATTTATGAAATTCTGTAATGGATCTTCCATCCAATTCGTCTTCATCCAAGTAGTTTTCGTCTCTGTTCAACAAGACAAATTTACCAAATGGCCAAAGACCGTACTTACCCAACTTTAGCAAAAGCCTAACGTAAGGTCTCAGAGATCTGTGGATGGCGAATCCAGAGAAAACAAACACAATCGCAGCACCAATGGTACAAATAAGAAATATGAGCAAGCCAAAAGTCAAGGTCCAGAGATAGTTTGTGAGAATGACACCCCACGTAATAGTAGCATTGGGCTTGTGGGGATCGAATGCATGGATATCCTCGTCTGCTCTGTCTGCAACCGAACGCTTCTTTTTGTACAAACTTGGTTTCCAGATCTTGATACCGAATGGATGGGTGGAGTTGATGGCATTCTGTCTTTCTCGCAAGTTCAACGATTCCAAAGTTTGCGAGGAGGATGAAGAGTCGACAGACTCGGTATCTGAGTTGTGATTCTCTGTTTCCGCTTCTGCATCCTCTCCCACCTCCGATTCGGTGACGTCTTCGCTCACCTCCAAGATATTATCGTTGAGTTTTCTGGTGTCAAAGTCGAACGCTCTGTCGTCTAAGTCCGTGACATTGGGCGACTTCACCTGGGCCTTGGGCCCGCCCACACTTTCATTTTCGTCAAGCTTGTTGAAGTCCGGGAAGTAGCTGTGGAACGACTTTTTCTTCTGTTGCAATGCTTTGATGGCGTCGGTGTAGCCCTCCAAGTAATTGAGGTCACTTGCGTTCTTGCTCTTGGACTTGACGTCCGAGTCTTTGACAGTCTCCTCATCGAGGTCGTCGTCAATGTCATCATCCACCGAAAACACGAGCTTCATGTGGCCCCCCTGGCCCGAGGTGAGGCGCTTCAAATGGGGTTTGGACTTGAGTTTCTTCAACTTGGCTGACG
The DNA here is from genome assembly GCF_001661415.1 of Suhomyces tanzawaensis NRRL Y-17324. Taxonomy (NCBI): domain Eukaryota; kingdom Fungi; phylum Ascomycota; class Pichiomycetes; order Serinales; family Debaryomycetaceae; genus Suhomyces; species Suhomyces tanzawaensis. The sequence continues at coordinate 75,831 of NW_017963638.1, forward strand.
ACTTGTTTCTCAAGCTGGGTGACAACAACACGCTGGTGTTGCTGGCGTTGCGGGACGAAAGGACTTCCTGGTCCACCGGCTTTATCCGTGGAGACTTGGAAGTCCCACGAGCAGGCTGCTGGGGGTTCAGCGATCCTGCTTGAGCGTGTCCTCCAGGCGTAGCCACCGGCGTTCCTGTGGCAGGAGCTTTGCTATCGGACATCTTATCAATGGCCAGAAACTGATACGATGGAGGTCTGAAACGGGCAGGTGTGGATTGACTAATGATAATTTACGCGATTACCCACCCGAATTTCTGGGTAGTGGAGGAGGGGAAGATTGGGACAAAACTGGGGGAGGAGCGTTGCAACCGTGATGACGTCGTGGTATGCTGCTCCTGTGGTTGGCAGGGAGACCACAGGGTGGATTAGAGGGGATTCTACGGTGAATTGTGACAGAGCTTTGTCAGGTTGGTGAAGATGCAATGCCGGAATTCTGAGGCGGAACAAGGTTCTGCTGGTTGTGTGCACAAATAGCATTTTTAGAGCGTCCAACGGTCTGGTTTACATTTTGGGATATGTCTTAGACGGATGGCTTACAGGGATTGAAGCAAGGTGTCAGGAGATTTGAGGTCCAGATTGAGTACTGGTGAGTGGCATTGGCACTGCCAGGACTTTGGTCTTGACTTTTGCAAAGATCAGAGCAGTGAACAAGATCGGCTTTGGTATATCGGGAGCGAGATGGCTCTATCTAGTCCGTAGAATCGTAAATTTCGTGTAGCGGCGTGTATTCTAAACCTTGATAGAGAAGATATAATACTAGATGTATAAAGCTCTATTCAGAGACTTTGCTCCTTATTAGACCAGAGTTGAATTCAATGTGGCCATTTCATTCCGTTGATAAAAAACATGAACTGTGCCTCATGTTCTGGTTATTGAAGGCTGATGTTCTGGTCACTTGATGAAGTCTATCTTCTGATAAAGTCTCATCATTTAAGTCCCATCTTTATTGAGTCCCATTTTTCAAAGCCTTATCTTCTGATTATTGAAGTTTCTTTCTGATTAAATATCATTTTTTGATCTTCTGGGTAAGTCTCATCCTCTAAGTCTCACCGTTTGTTTAATTGTAACCCAGAGGCTTAATCGCCCAATCTTCTCCCGCTACCCTTGAACGCACTTTTTTGCCCAGGAGGCGAAACGTCGCTGGTGGTTTCCTTAGGCTTGTAGGCAGGGCTTCCTCCGTAGCTCAGCTTATGACGGAAGGCAGTTTCTCTGGTCGAGGTTTGTACAGGGTATTTTAAAATATTGTAAAGAAACAAGGGTGCCTTCAAATAGCCCTTGTCAAAAATGGCGTCCTCGATTCCTTCAGGGACCTTAGTGTGGATGGTGTTGGTACCCACTCTTCTGCCAGCATTATTCGAGGTGTAGCCCAGGTACGAGTCGGGGAAAAGGTTGTAGATGGGTATGGTGTCAGATTGGATACATTGGTAGAGGTATCCAGCGAAGATTCCAATAAAGGAGTCCAAGAAGCCCGAGAAACCCCTGGCAACCATCTTAAGGAAGATATTGAACAAAGGCAAGTAATAGGCCTTGACAGGAATAACTCCCATGAAATTAATCATCAGATCCTTGGAACATCTGGACCAGTAGTAGGTGAGACATGATAACATGATTTCGTGGTGAATGAAAAGTTGCGTCGAGTTTATGGTCAAACCATATGCTAAGGTGAGAAGGATAATGGATGTTCCTGTGACCAAAGTGAACCAAAGACAGTCGGGGAAGTTGCCGTGGAACTTGCCATGGAAACTCTCCAAGTGGTTGGCGAAGGTGTAGAAGAAATAAATGTCCAAAACGGCCTCAATATCGCTATTGTAAAAATAGCCACTAGGTAAGAGGAATGAAGTGAAGCACCTGTAGCTCTGCAATAAGAACAAGAGTATCGATTTAACCACCTCGAACACTGTGCCATTTGCTAATGCCACCTTCACCATGTACCAGCTTGGCTCGATCTCTGACAATGAAAAAAAGAATACAGAAGGCCGAACCAACTGCATACTACAGGCAATGCATGATAAGACGGATGTGATGGTGAAGAATCGAGTCACCGGAGGAAAGCTTCGAATTGTCTCGGCTAATGAAGGCATGGAGTTAGCGGTGTGTGAGTAATAAATTCAGGGTAAAAAATCAATTGCCAGCCTTAAAAACCACTATCGAATTCCAAAGTTATGTTAAGAGCCTGGAGCCAGAATGGAACCACTGATGCTTTCGTTTGAACTTGTGTCAAAGAAGGGTAGATATCGCTTGAAGATGTTCACACGTGTTTTTTTAGTTCGCTTCCTGTACTCAAGGTGTGTGCACCATTTGTTCAGATAAGAGTAAATAGTCCCGAATTCTATACAACTGATACGTGAAGTGTACACGAAGAGAAACAAGGTCGAAGCCAATGATAATTTATCTGGTAAGAATTTTGGAGGAACTGATTTCTTTTTCGACTTGTGGAATTTTACCGTCGATCTGCTCCGGTGCACTTAGTGTGCCGAGTAGATGATAATCTCGATCATAGATATTTAGGAATTGCCTATTAGTAGAAGCTACTAAGCAGCTACATTGTAAGGGGTAATAAGCAATAGATAAATAGAGTAAGTTTGCTAAATAATTGTTGAGATGCAAGTATTCTACTTATTGTGATTATTCGCCAGTGGTTTCTCTGAAGGATCAAGCGAAATGTTGGACTGGGGTATTCATTTTTAGGCTGGCTTTTAGAGCCTAATTTGTAAACTCTTTTATTTACTTATGCCTTTCCCGAGGTGATACAAATTTCTGCTTTAAAGGGATTTTAAATTTAGTCCTAGTGGAGCTGGCTCGTTAGTGATTTATGCGTTCTTGATTGCGATGTCCTCAAACCGCGATACCAATCTTACACCATCATAAATCAACTCAGCGAATGGCAATACTAGACGCTTCGCTTTAGACCCGTTCACAATGAAAACTATGGATGGTAAATGATCAAGTCAGATGGAATTGTCTTTGATATTGCGATTATGTGAATGTACTTTCATTACCCCAAGCTTCCACCTCTTACTGGATTGATTTTTTAGAAAATAAATACCATTTCTTCAACACCAAGAATCTATTAATTCTACCATATACAGGGCTTACCCGGTACACTTGCAACCATGGAATAATCCCACAACTCCATGTAGTGTTGCAACACCTTCTACTCCAGTCTGAAATTTACGCGCGAGCTCCGATATACACTTAAATTTTCATTCTGTGTACAGACAATCATCATCCAGACATAACGAATCCTCCACCATGAAGCTTGTACGGTTCTTGATGAGCTTGCCTGGGGCAACCAACCAGCCAGTGACAGTGGAACTCAAAAACGGAACTTCCGTGAACGGCCAAATCTTGTCTTCTACGCCGCTGATGAACTTATCTTTAAAGAACGTCAAGCTAATTCAACCCCATCAAGACCCCCAATTATTGCAGTTCATCAACATCAGAGGAAACCAAATCAGGCAGATACTCTTGCCAGATGACTTGAATATCGACAGTGTGTTAGCTAAGAGTGTGACGAAAATTAAGGGCAATGGGGCAGGACCAGGAAGCCAGGATTTACTGAGCGGAGCCCCCAAAAGGGGAGGAAGGCCTATGAGAGGTGGCCGTGGAGGTCGTGGAAGAGGAAGAGCATTTTAGGGTGGGAGAGGCTTACAAATCTCATCTAGAACGAAATAGTATTGTAAAATAGTAATGTATTGAATATGTACAGATGAACGTGTAGGTGTTATGAATGATCAAGAGCGACTCCTGGAAGTATGTTATTAGTTCCAGCACATCTCCAGCATGAAAGAAGATTAAAACCAGGTCTTCTTGCGTGCTTCTCTCTTTTGTATTTGTTTCTTGTAGCCTGGTCTGACGGCAGCGATGGTCTCGTCCATGGTGGCAATAGCTTGCTCTCTGGCCTCGAGTTTTTCTGGTAATTCTCTTTCCCATCTCTTCTTCTTTTGGGTCAACACACCTCTCATCCAGTTCTTGTTGTCGTATTTCTCTTCGTAGTACTTCTTTGGGGTTGGTGGTAACAATTCTTCGATGCCGAACTTGCGGGCCATCTTGTACAAGTCTGCTGATCTTCTGAGCGAGAATTTAGGGCTGTGCCACTTTCCGCTTTCTGGGTTCTTGTTTGGCAAGAAAGGATTCAACTTTGGATCCGTTATGGTAGATGGTTTGGTGTTGTATTCGGCGAAAGGTCTTGGGGGATATTTGATGAAGAAGTTGTGCAACTTCTGAGGGAGCTTGCTGAAAGCCTCCTTGGCAGTTAAGGACATTGTGGAGGGATGTTTTGCTACTGGAGTGGATTCACTACTAGTGAACTTTTCAGGACCGAAAATTTTGATCACCTGGACTGTGTGCAGGAAAAGATTTCTATGGCTAATTACTATAGAGTAGGAAGTCGGGACATAGACAGGTCAGCACGATGCCAGTAGGGCAGTCACTACGAGGTGTTGAAGAGTGGATGGGCTATTTAATAAGTGGCTACTAAAATTTTACTCTGGGCCATCGATGATACACTTGACAGAACCAGTGCCTGCTCTGACAAGGTCGTAGGCCTTGATGGCGTCGTCGAACTTGAATCTGTGGGTGATCAACTGCTCGAAATCAATTGGAGCGTTGTCGTTTCCGTTTTTGTAGTTTTCGTCGAAAATCTTGACTGCAGTCTTGTAATCGTTGAATCCGTATCTGAAAGAACCGAACAAAGTCATTTCCTTGGTTGCAAACTCGGTAATAGGGAACTTGACGGCACTTCCAGCGTTACCAACCTGAACGAAACGAGCACCTGGAGCAGCGATCTCGACACCCAAGCCAATGCACACCTCAGCACCAGTACATTCCAAAATCACCGATGGACTGTGACCATCGAAAGCTTGGATCAACTCCTCGGCACCTCCTGTCTTAGAGTTGAAGACGTGGGTGGCAGCACCGATGGACTTGGCCAACTCCAACTTGGTGTCGAAAATATCAACCACAATGACTCCAGCAGCACCAAAGAGCTTTGCAACAGAGGCTGCCAACAAACCAACGGGACCAGCCCCGAAAACAGCTACGTAGTCACCAAACTTGAGGTTTGCCAACTTGGCTGCGTGTACACCCACACTGGTAGGTTCCACCAATGCACCCATGTCCAACGAGACGTGGTCAGGAAGCTTGACCAAGAAGTCCTCGGGACTTTTGTAGTATTTGCAGAGGGTTCCTGGAGGATTGTCGCCAGAGGCGCTTGGAGTGGCAGCAAAGCACATGTGGGGACACAAGTTGTAGTGACCACTCTTGTATTCGTCACTGTATCTGGATGGCACACCAGGCTCGATTGCAACCTTGTCACCTACCTTGAGGGAGGTGACACCAGGACCAATTTTGGAGACAATACCAGAAGACTCGTGTCCCAACACCATGGGCTTGGTGAGGACAAACTTGCCGATCTTGCCGTGGGCGTAGTAGTGGATATCGGATCCACAGATACCCGTCTTCTTGACCTCCACAATCACATCGGTGGGCTGGGAGATTTCTGGGGCATCGTAGGTCTCGAAGGAGATGTCATCGATCTTGTTCAACACTAAGGATGGGTTGGGGGTCATATTTACTGTGGGTGGTGAGAGGTAATGTGGTGCCAGAATTCTACACTATATATACATTTTCCAAGTCACCAGTTGCGCATTACCCCATACTCGAAACTTTCCGGGCTTTTTCCGAGGCACACAAATGGCAGATCAGGTGGAGGCGGACCTGGTAGTGGGGCAGCTCGTGGGGTGGGGATGTAGAGCTGACGACACGGTGATATTGCGTTCTTCAAGTGCAATTATGTGATTGTAGGGTATTTTCGGGCAGTTTGTCTTTTTCCATGAATATAGGTGGGCTCGCTGGCATTATCAATATGGACGCGAAACGTGGAGGATTCGATTGGTTTCACTAGTGATTGTTACTCTTTGTTCAGTACGAGTTGCTAGTTTATCCATTAGCATATACTTGAATCTAGATGAGGGCCTTTAAACACATGCCCAATGGGAGAATTATCCAAGTTCTATAGTCCATCGATTACCCGATCCATCTCGAGTTTACAGAGCCGACACTGTGACTTACCCCAACTACCGAGCTCCCCAGGATATCTCTGGCTCATTGTAGAATTACCTCCCAATTGTATCATTGTGGTAGTCCATTCAATTTCTCATTATCATCCTGAGTGCATTCACTCTGGTTAATGGTAGAAGTATGCCAACTGATGACTTCTAAATACCCATCCTCATAATATTCTTGGTATCAATTGCCACTCGTCATGACGATTAACAGGTGTATCTTCCAGGAATAACTAACCTTGGAGTATCTCCCTAGACATTTGTATTCCATTCGTTCTATTACTCTCCGTTCCTGCAATTGAGTGTATAACCCAATTGATCTCGTCCATGATCTACACACAGCCCAGGGCAGCCTACATTTAGTGACTATGATGTGTACTGAAGTCATAAGTACGTTCGTGAAATGAAATTGTGGGCAGAACCCGGTTTTATTTAATGAGCAACACCTTGCAATGCTTCTAAAACTTCCAATTCAATGTTGGCTTCGGCAACAGCAACTTCGTCACCAGAAGCAGCTCTCTTCTGAGCGTCGGCAATCAAGTTCTTGACGGCTTGAACATCGAATTGTTCTGGCTTGAAGGCTTCAATGGCACTGATGGTCAACTTGTTACCTGGTTGAACAGTGGCAATACCACCGCTGACAAAGTATTGTTCGGTTTCACCACCCTTGGTGATGACTTCCAACAATCCTGGTCTCAATTGTTCGACAATTGGAATGTGATTAGCTAAGATACCCAAGTCACCGTTGACGGATGGTAAGTTGACTTGTTGGACTTCGGAGTCAGCGTACAACGTTTGGTGTGGTAAGGCCAATGACAATCTCAAAGCATCGGAGGCTTCGGTGGCGTAGGTTCTTCTAACAGTGTTGCTGCTTTGCTTGGCAACTTGACGTAAGGCTTGTCTGAACATTGCGGTATAGAATCGTCCTTGATTATCGATTGAAACTTTGGTTGTATCAATTTTTTCACTACCGGAATCCGAGAGTGCACTAACAAATTACGCGTTTTCATTGGCGGAGCGTCGACTGCCTAATACGGCAGCCTGCGCACACTACCACCTGGTGCTGCTCTCAGGCTGGAAACCCAGGGCCCAGACAGCACAAGCTTACTCGGTTCATACATTACTCATTATACATCTAGTCGGCTCAGTCTAGTCGCTTCCACCGAACTGGTTCAAGAAATTGTCCACGTCAAACTCGTCATCGTTAGGAAGCAGGCTCAGACCGTTGCCGTCGAACCGTTGGTCCAACAAGCCCATGTTCAAGCCGTCCAAGTTAAGTTCGTCGTTGCCTAGCAAGTTATTCATGTTCAAATCGAGGTCGCCAGAATCGTTCTTGCCCGTGTTGTTGCTGATCTGTTGTTGATTATTGTCGATGTTTCCTTGCATCAATGGATCATCAGTGTAGTTGATGGAGGATAGTATGTCTGAGGGGTTCGGAATGTCGCCTGGAGCCTTTTCGTTGGCACCTCCCATGTCCCCCATGCTGAAGTCAAAACCAGGTGACATGAAATCGTTGAAATCCGTAGGTTGTTGCAACAGTTCTCTTTGCTTCTCTTCTTCCTTTCGTTTCATCTCCTCTTCCTGCTGCTTCTTAAGCTGTTCGTCCTTTGCTTTGCGTTCCTGGTCTTGTTTTTCTTTCTCGAGTCTTGCTTCCTCCTCTGCCTTGGCCCTCTCGGCAGCCTCTTTCTCAGCCTTGGCCTTTGCGTGGGCATCCTCTTCCTCCTTGCGCCTTCTGGCCTCTTCCTGCCTCTTGAGGGCTTCTTCTTCGAGGCGCTTGCGTTCTTCTTCCTCCTTCAACTTCTTCTGCTTCTCGAGCTCTTCCTTTAACTTCAACTCCTCTTGTCGCTGCTTGTTTTCCAACATCATTTCTATGCACCAACGAGCATCGTTGAACTTGGATAACGTATCGTCTAGAATCTCATCGAACTTGGAGATGTTACTGGCTAGTTGCGATGTGATGGTGGGGGTGATCAACTGGTTGTTCGATCCTGTAATTAGATTGGATTGTTTTTTGTTGTTGTTGATGATCTCAAAGATGTAGCCAGACGTCTTGAGGATATCGTTCAATGAATTATCTAGTTTAGCCTGGAGATTCATCCTGGCGTTGGTGGTGGTTTCTGGCGCAGTCGATACTTGTCGGAGTTGTACAGGTTCACCAATGGCTCACGTGAGCACTAGTGTGGATGCGAGGGGAGTAGAAAGTAGCAGAATAAGCAGTACAAGCCAGATGAGCGGAATCGGGCCGTAGGAACGTCGAGAGAGCGGATTCTCGGTCATTGGCCCCAGAAGACTCGGTCCACCTGACCAGCATCCTCGGGAACGGCGACACACACTAGGTGGCTATGCTTCAACTGGTGGATCGCCTACCCCAAGTCCGGGCGCATATGCAGGCCATCCTATCGAGGCACCAACCTGAAAAATGATGCCACCGTAACCTGCACCTGGTGCTTCAACCTGCACCTGCCCACTCCACGCGGTCTCGAGAATTCGCGTACGCGTTCCATCGCGACCATAAGCACTTCCGATTCACTCTGGCCTACTTACCCACCTTCTTTCACTCTCTATTCCATCAACAGACCCGTCTCCAGCCAGTACCATGTACACTGAACAACTCGTCTCCAAACAGGGCCCATTGGCTCATGTGTGGTTGGCTGCTAACTACGACAAGAAACTCACCAAACAACAACTCTTGAGCACCAGCATCGTCAAGTCGTCTGACTTCATCTCCAACCATCCTATCAGCCACTCGTCGTCACAGGGAAGTCAGCAGGACTCCAACTCCATAACTTTAAGATTGTCAGGACAATTATTGTTAGGAATAGTGAGGATCTACTCCAGGAAGACAAAGTACTTGTTGGATGATGTCAACGACATCTTATTAAAATTGAAGACATCATTCAAATACGCCAGTGGCGTCAAGTTGGGGTCGGACATCTCTGCCAATAAAGTCAACTTACAACCCCAAGATACCATCATCACCAACGTCAAAAGTATCACCTTGCAAGATCAAGTGACGCGTTTCGATTTATTGTACCAAGACGACTTAAATTTGGATGACGACTTTGCCTCTGGTGGGGGAAGAGGCATTTTCAGCCAGAGCCAGAACACTGAAGACAGCTTCACTTTCGACCAATCCATTGAATTTGGCCGTTACGAAGAGCCTCAAGATCCCGTCACTCCAGGAAATGATTACGGCTTGGAGCTTGACTTCGACCTCAACGATGACGACGCCTCCGACCACTCGATAGAAGTTGGCAGAAACGTGTCGCAACTAGCAAACGACGCGGAGATGTCGGTGTTATCAATAGGTAAGGATATTAACGAGGAACCAGCCCTCGACTTTGACTTGGGCGAGCCTTTGGACACCATTGAGGAACCCGAACTTGAAAATGCCAGTGGAGCAGAAACAAGCGATGGACCAGAGGAGCCAACCACTCCTCAACCAATCTTACCACCTCGTCCAAGAACCAAGAGAAACCGGATCACTGAAGAAGGCGAATTGATCACTACAAAACGTAAATTGAAGGTCGACTCCTCCCTGGACTTGGATGGCATTCCAATCCTGACATTGAAAGAGAACCAACAGTTGATACTCAATGGGTTCGGCAAAGACGATACATTGACTTTGAACTTATCGGAAGCGGAAAAGCTTCAGCTTATTTATGAGTTATCGGCACCTATCTCCTCAAACAAAAGAAGAAAGTTGTGGAATATCGATACTCTGCTTCAAGAAAGATGCATTGAATTGGCAAGACAAGAGAAAGAGCTCGAAGAGCAACACAACTTACAGTTCGAGCAAGAATTCGATGATTTTGATAATAATTTGGACTTTGATTTGTCATTACCGGACTTTGACAACGAAGATAATGGTCCCGAGGACTCATTTGCAAACCAAATTATCGATGAAATTCAAGAGGAGGAGACAGAAGAGGAGGATATCACAAATGGCAATGTGGCCAGGTCAACTATACAAGTGGCCGACCACCTTCGAAGCATTCTTGGCGATAAGGGTGAATCTGACTTGGCTGCTCTTATCGAGAAAGACTTGAAGATCAATGATGACAACAATGAGCTTTTACCTTTGGGTACCACAAGCAGGTCCTCCGATTCAAAAAAGGTGAATCAGAGAAAGGAAGCTACAAAGTGTTTCTTTGAGTTGTTAGTATTGGCCACCAATGACTGCATTGAAATCGAACAAGAAGCTCACGAAACCAAGATAGGCGCAGATATTAATATTCGCTCAAGAGATCGCCTCTTCAGCAGCTTTCTTTGAATAGGGCAGATACCTATTGGAAAACTAATGTTATTACAACAATAATGAACTCTTTAACTAATGGTCCAGATTTCAGAAATACTTAGTATGAAACGTTTAGACACTTCTCATTACACAAGAATAACTTGTGTACATTGCATCTCATTTGTACATTATATAATTTAATCTATTTAATTCCTATGCAAATAATACAGAATGCCTTCGTCTAGCTTGTTTTCTCTGTGAGCGTCTATGATAGTTCTCAATGACTCTTCCACTATGGGCCATTGTATGAATGAGCCGTCACCGAATCCAGCCAAAAGTTTCGATCCATCTTGATTGAAGCTCACCGTAGTGGCAAATCCTATATCTCCAGGTACTGGGATTTCAAAGACCGGCTTAAATAAGGTAGACTCTAAATCCCAAAACTCCAATACTGATTTCTTCAAGTTAGAGTCACTCATTAATCCGAGTGTCACAAACTGGAAGTTCCTATTTGGTCTAATGGCTATGCGGAGAACTAAGGACTTAGTGGGTATACTCATAAGTGGAGTTTTTGAGCTTGGGGACCAAATTTTGAATGTCCAATCCAGGTTTGAGGTAATAAGGTATGGGCCCCTACTACCCGAGGGCAATTTCTGGAAGTCTGTGATATCGTTCGGATAGGATGAATATGAATCTTCCTCAATCACTCTTTCTTCATGCGAAAACTTGATAAACTCTTGACTTTCTTGGCTTGACAACTGAAATAATGTTCCACTATCGGACACAACTACAATATCATTGAGAAATTGATGGCCGCCAGAAATGTTCAGGTTGATATGCGAGGTTCTGTCGCCAGAGGTTAGTGCGATGGCTTTCAATATTCTGAAGGTTTCCTTGAAATTAGTGAATTCATTAGTCGGGCCATCTTTGGCCAATTTGACCGAGTCCAGACTTGGAGATGCAAGCAAGTTTGTAGACCAGGTGTTGATAGTTCCGTCAAGCGAGAAGGAGACGATCGAATCATTTCCATCTATGTTCAACTGGATCAAGGAGGTTATCGCAGATGTATGGTGCTTAAAATCAATGTTGGAGCTATGGCCGGAGTTGTGTGATGTCAACATGGAGAACATTGGCGTGATTAGCGTTGGTAACACGGCAACACTCCTTGAGTTGATTTCCTCCAAATTCCAGATTACGATTTTGCCATCTGATAATCCACCGATAATTTTGGTGGAGGTGACTTGATCGAATTTGATGCAGGAGATGGACGATGTACAATGCAAGTAGAACTCTGGAAAAACCTTATCCTCTTTCACGCTGTATATGATGGCCAAGCCAGGACTCGAGTTTTTCAGGTCCGAGTGGGAGTATGCTACCACGAATAGCTCGGGGTGGTGGGGGGAAAAGTCCATGCAGCACACAGGCCTGTTGCGTGTCTGTTCCACGTGGCTGTGTGTGGTGTAGGGGGTAATGTCGAAGGTGTGTTTGTTGCTAGTGTGGGAGGTATTATCAAGTCTCTTTGTGTAGTCGACCCAGTCTGTCTTGATTTCGCTGACGTTGATTCTGTGCACGAGCTTGATGGACTCCTTGACGGCATTGTTAAGCTCTTCTTCGTTGACGTCCTCCACCACCAGGATCACTTCCGTTTCTGGCTTGGGACTGGTAGTTTGGGGACTCACAGTCTTGTGTTCTATCACCACAGGAATCGTTTGCACAGCCTTATCGTAGGTGAGACATTCCTTCTCAATCTTTGGAGCCTTGTGCCCCTCCACAGCCAGCCCCAGCACCTCTGCAACAGCGTGATTTATGGGGTCTACCTGGACTCCAATGCTCACGCCCACCTTGGGGGTATCTGCTAACTTTTGGATCAACAGCTCGATTTTTGCCTCATCGTTAACAGGAGACCCCAAGCGCCGCAGCTTAAGCTCCTGTAGCCGCTGTCGCTTCTGCTCCAATAGGCTTTGGCGATCCATGTTGAGAGTGGTGTGGTGGGACTGTTTTGATTGACCCTCGGAGAAGTGCAATCGCAGTGAGTCCGACCGGAACTTGACCGAAATGCCCGGATCATGCAACGCGTACTGTCAGACATCGGACTGGTTATTTCACATCCATCCACTCCAAGGTGATCTGTGACTCTATCCGAGAGTATACCTGCTAACCCGCCTTACCAAGTACAGCTACTTCGCTCCCCAAGCAGCCATGAGTGAAATGGACATCGACGATATCCTCCAGGAGTTCGAGACAGCCACCTCCAGGAAGGAAACCAAGAAGACCCCAACCACGCTCTATGACGAGTTGGTAGTGGCTATGGTCAACGAGAGAATGGCCCCAGAGCTTCTTCCATTCAAGCACGAACTTTTGCAGAAAGTGTTGGCTCAAATATCCAACCAGCAGCAGTTCTTGCTCGACTCCCACGAGTATGGGGACGTCAACGCAGAGTCTGGCGTGGTCACTGGTGACTTCAAGCTCCAGCTCATGATCATAGAAACCGACATCGAAAGAATCAACTACTTGATACGATTGTATCTCAGGACAAGGCTCAGCAAAATCGACAAGTTCACCATCTTCTACATCAACGAAACAGCAGACGAGGATCCCGACTCGAAGGATAGACTCCTCTCCAGCCAGGAACAAAAGTACATGCATCAGCACTTCAAGATTTTGACCCGCTTGTACAATAACTGTTTTTTGAAGCGCCTTCCCCATACTTTGACCTTGTTGGATGATACCAGCGGGGGCCAGTCCATGATCGTGGAACCCGACCTCAACCAGCCCGTTTTCGTGAAGTCCATCACCGATAAGCCCATAACTATTTCCCTCGGCGAAGACGACGAGCTTGACTTGGTGAACGATGGCATATATGTGGTCAAGTATAAGTTGGTGAGGGACTATATCAGCATCGGTGACGTGGTGATGATATAAATACAGGCACAATAAAGGAGATTTTCAAAAGACATACAGAGTGGACCAACTGTTATTGTTTAATTCTGGCCATCGAAGGTTACGTGCTCACCGTGAAAGTGCTACAGAATGAGAATTCGAGCCGTTTCTATTTTTGAAATTTACATAACTACGTCAAAAGAGTGAGTAGTCACATCCACCAGGACACTCTGAGTTCTCCTCAGTTATGAACCATTCCTTGAGACACCCAAAGTGCCCTCTATGCCCACATTTTAAACTTACAGCAACCACCAATCCCTTGCATGGCTCATGACAGTAGATACAGTTCAGTTGTCGTTTAGAGCACTCGTCACAATACCAGTACCCAAACGAATCTTTGTTTTCGTGCTTGGATTTTTCATTGACTAGCAACTTCTGACAGTAGCAGCAGAAAAAACGAAGATCCACTTCCTTGGATCCTATAGTCTTCAACTCGTTGAGAAGTTCTCTGGGTGCATGGTTAATAATCTTTGTTGCAGTTACGAAGAGTCTCTTGCGGTGAAGAATATCAACGTAGAGTGCTAACCATTCCAACCCAGCTTCTTTCGTGATGATTTTAAATACATCATAGAACAATATTGTTAATGTAGCACTAAGTATAATATCTCCTTGACTTGAGGCATATTCGAGTGTGTTCTTCAATAGGTTTTCAGTATTCCAGGGCCGTTCAGACTTGCTTGCCGGTTTATCATGAAGCACTTTCGTGAGCTCAGATTTCGTCACACTTTCGGAAGGTTCTGGTCTTTCCTGCACTATATTGAGTTCAGACTTACTAAATTCTTCATTCATTAGAGGCTGCTGCCCAGGCGAAATTCTCGTGCGGTAGGGTGAATGGTAACCCTGAACTGACGAGTTGCGTCTAGAAAGCAACGACCCCAGCGCGGTGCTGCTATGGTGGTGATTTGAGTAAGAATGGTGGCTCTGGCTGAAGTAGCCAGGACTCGAGCTTCCCACGTGTGCTTTGCCAGTTGAAGGGATTGCTCCCGTGTTGGTGGCTGCGTTATGTAAAATGTTCAAGTTCTCATTGTCCAAGTCTTCTGACGCTGGAACACCCGAGTTCAGCCGTGTATGCCACTTTGATTGAGAAGCATACGACTTGTGGCTGTTGTGTTGGCTCCAAATCGAGTTTTTAGGAGATTCTTCCAACGAATTGTTCTCACTATAGACTTTGTCAACAGGGGATCTGATTCTGATTGGCGAGCTGTTTCCATCGTATCCGCTCCCGGCGTAAATGGAGTTTCTTTTTGAGGATTTGTTTGCAGAAGACCTCCTGCTCACAGCATCCCGCTCAGGATTCTCCATTGACCGTAACTTCTCTTCATGCTCGTCACCTTCGTCATCATCGTATACTGCTACTTCATTTTCTCCCGATAATTTGTTCTGCTGACCCTTGAGAATACTATTGCTCCGAGCCAACGGATATGTACCATGTGAACCACCTCTTACTTGATTAATGGTGCCGATGATGTTATTGCTAGAACCATTTTTATGTTCCATCAATTTGGTATTCATCTCCTTTGGCGAAGATGAAAGGGCCGGTTTAACAAGATCACTATTACTGTCCTTTCTATCAGTTGCATTACCACCATAATTCGTAGTCAGAGTAGAGTTTGAATTGTATGACCCGACGAAATTGCCTATGTCTGACAGGATTGATTTAGACTCATCTTCATCTTTTTCTGGATAAAATTGTTGAGCAGACTTGAGGTCCTGATCGTCAAGAACTTCATGAGGCTCCGAAGAGTCTTCAGCAAGGCTGACTGAAAGCAACCTCCATATTTGACAGTCCCTGAAACGATTGACACTGGCAGCAATATTAGCATTCAACAAGCAAACATCAATAAGGTTAAAGCCATCTGGAATGGCAACTAGATAGTTACTAGATAATGCCTCAAAGACTGCATGATCATTAAGTGGCAATGGCAATGCCAATGGCACTAAATAAGGAGAAGGATGATTAACTAGAACATGTTTTCTGCTCTGTGGTAAATTAGAATTATGAATAGGAGACTGGACTGAAAAGTTAGAATCCTGGGTGGTTTGCGAAGGGGTTCGAAGAATCTTCGGTCTGAATATATTGCTCAAATTGGATTGCGTATGTGTAGGTTCATTCAACATATTTGTGGATCTCATTTGGGGAATTGGTGATGGTGATTTTGTATGCATAGGGTTGTAGGTGTATGAGCGCATTATTGGTGGCTTTTCCATTGGTGAAGTAGTGAGCGAAGAAGAGAAAACCCCTAAGTTTGGTGCTATCGGAACAGAGCCAATAATGGGCTTTCTAGAATCATAACTGTTCGACATTTGATCAATACTTCGATGATCATTATCGTCACCAAAATTACTGAGACTGCTGTAGTCTCCAGCTTCTAAATCTGCTTCTAGGTTTTCATTCTCGCTGGCAATCGATTCATGATCAGTTATTTCAAACTCATATTTTTCTTGATTGACAAATGACATGCTGCTGAAATCATTGTTCCAAGCCATTGCTACTGTGCTAAGTTCGTCCAAAGGACGGGAAATATCCGATTCAGGAATTGAGTCGCCTGAATCCAAGTCATAGGAGCTGAAAACATTGGATTTGGTGATTGTCCAGATTTTCCTATTGTTTTTGAGATTTTTAGCCCAGATGAAGTTTTGATATGGTTTGTTTCCTGGTGCTTTAATGATTTCTTTGGGAATGTATTTTCTGCTCAAATTGTATACGGTTATGGTGGAGTCATCATTTAAGTACAGACATGCAAAGTCATAATTGTACAATGGATTTGATTGGACACTGTAGTTCGAGTACAACGCTTCCCTTTCCTCGTAAGCCAACTTATCTTCATACTTGCCAAAGTCCATGCTTTGCTGGAGACTATCGAGGGCCTCGCCGTATTGATTTGCAGAATTGTTGTGGGTGGAGCTCCACCTGACTTTCATTACAGGACCATAAGTATTTATCATATGCTCTGGGATTACTCTGTTGCTTGTCAGAGCGGATTCACTGTAGTTCCACACGCACATTTTTTGGTCCCTACCACCAGTCAAAACATATTCTTTCTCTGGATGTACATGTAACGATAATGCAGGCCCTGTATGGAGGTTCCACTTTCGATCGGGGGAGTATATGTTTTGGGAGTTGTAGGTTCCACCTGAAGATCTTAAATCAAATTTACACAAGGCACCTGAATCATGAACAGAAAGAATGGTAGTTTTGTTCCTGACAGAAGAATGCGGAGAATATTGACATGACCTAATAGGATCTGAATGTGAATTTGATAGTATTGTTAGGACAGGTTTTGGCGTGGTTGATCTTAAATCCCACAACTTGATGGTCCCGTCTTGGGAGCCCGAAATCAAGTTATGAGGACTGTCATTCTCCATAAAGTCCAATGAGTTTATGCATCTCTTGTGGTCGGACAATTTGTACAACAACTTCGATTTTCCGTTTGAGTTGATTCTGTAAATTGAAATGAGTCCATTAGAGAGGCCACACGCCACCAAGTCACCCGATGTCTTGATCGTATTGATATTGTTTAGCTTGTTTGTAGAAGGCACCCTCGAATTCGAATACAAGGAATTGGTTGGTTCCAATACGTTAATCTCCTGGATTATTCTAGATTGGTCTTCATTGAGAGCCAAGATTCGAAGGAAGTTTCTTCCTCCCGCAACAACATGATGGGAGATTTCACTCTCGTAGGGATTGAGGTTACGTAGGGGGAAGTTCAACTGGGATAATGTGGTAACTTCTTTGTCAAATGCATACACCAACCGATTGGACTTGAATGCCTCATGGACTTTGGACTTCGTAGACCCATTGGACAAGCTCGTGTGCGAAACCGTCTCCTGAGACGGCGTCTGGTTGAGGGCTCCGTATATGTTGAAGGCAAACTTTGCCAACAGGTTGCCGGAGTTGGAAGACATGGCGGGTGACACCAACGGCAGGCTCCCAGATATGGATGCGCTTGGTAAGTGCTTACGTAATCAATATATTGGCGTGCTGCCGTGGGTGTTGGAGTGAGGTGCCTCCCAGCGCTATCGCTGCTCATCACTGTCTACTACCACTACTCCAGCTACTGCGGTGTCTCTCGACAACGCTCGTGTCACCTGTTCCGTTTCAGCCCCGTTCCCTCCTTTTCCCTTTTTTCCCCTCGATAACGAGTGCCATATACACAACAGCCTAGGTCAGTTTTCACCAGCAACATGTTTCTTGGCCTGTCAGCGATCGTCATCAAACTATTGAAACTCGCCAAAACCATGGCACAAGTCGGCATTACTTTGGGTGTTTTGGCTCTCGTTGGCTTGTACACATACCAGAGCTCACTTATCTATCCAGCATCACTCAATGACGGACATGGCCATTGTGCCACTCCCGACGAATTTGACATGCCCAACTACGAGTTGGTGCACTTGAAGACCGTCGATGGCGAGACTTTGCAGTGCTACCTGTTGAAGCACCCCAAAAGCTCTCCCAACTACGCCAACAAGACTGTGTTGATCCTCTCGCCCAATGCTGGGAACATCGGACATGCGTTGCCAATTGTGTCGATTTTCTACAAGAACTTCGGCTACAACGTGTTCATCTACTCGTATCGTGGATACGGAAGATCCACAGGCAAGCCTTCGGAGAATGGCCTTAAGTTGGATGCTCAAAGGGTCATGCAATACTTGACAACCGAGGATGAACAGTATTCCCAATCGTCCATTATCTTGTACGGCAGATCGCTAGGAGGAGCAGTGAGCATCTACATTGCTGCCACAATGTCATCTCTGGTCCATGCTTTGATTTTGGAGAACACATTCCTTTCCATTAGAAAAACGGTGCCACACATCTTCCCCTTTTTGAAATACATAACCCGCTTTGTCCACCAAAAATGGGAGCTGGAGAGCTTGGTGCCGTTGATTCCAGCCAATATTCCCGTGCTATTGTTGAGCGCAAGAAAGGACGAAATCGTCCCACCAGCACATATGGACACCATCTTTTCATTGCTACAAAGCGAAGATAAAACCATGTTTACATTTGAGAATTCCATGCATAATGACACAGTTGTGCAGCCTGATTACTGGGACAAGATTCAGTCATTCATACAAAACAAGGTGAATCCAGTGGGATACTAGAGGGACTATTTTCGTAAATAAATTGGCGTTAATATGTATACAGTTAGGCAAGAAGAAGAGAAGTGATCATTCTCTAAAATATCTCAAGACTCTGACTCCCTCATATGTAGTGAGAACGAAACAATTAATAGAGATGTAGGATGTAGGGTTCTTACAAAACGATTTGAGCTTCAGAACCCTTCTTGTTGGAGGCATCGTGGGAGATGAATTCAACCTTTTGCTCATCACTCAATTGCAAGACCTTCTTTAATCTTTCACCAACAGTTCTTAACTTGCTGTCTTCGCAATCCTTGGTCCAGATACCGACTCTGAAAGCTTGCTTTCTAATATTCAAGACAATACCGTTGACCTCGTTTTCTTCGTCTTCGATGGTTTCACCGACAACGGCCAACAATCCACGCAACCACAAATCGTTGATGACACCACTGGCTTCACGCTTGTTGGTGAAGGAATATTGCCACTTACCACCCTTGGAGTTTTGCTCATCTTCCCATTCTGGTCTGATTCCTTCCTTGAACAAGTGGTAGTCAGATTTTAAAGGCAATTGGTTGGCCACAGGGATGGAGTTGTAGATGCCCCAGAACTCTTCAACAGAAGAGAAAGTGATGACTGGCTTCAACAAATCGTGCCAGTTTTCACTCTTATTGGTTTGTGGCTTGGTGTACCATAAGGTCCATCTGCTATTCAAAGGATGCTTGGCTTCGAACTCTTCCTTGTTGTCGAAAACAGTCTTGGATTCCAAGTTTAATTCCTCAGTTTGCTTGGTTAATTCTTCAGACATCTGGCTGGTTAGTACTGCTGGGAAGGTCTGGTGTGGTTCACCCGCCTTGGTTGGGCCAACTCCAATGCAATTCGACGGAAATCGGCCAATTTTGCTCGCACAACAGGTGCGTTTGGGTCTGTCTCCACACGGGGCCTGGGATCAAACAATGAACATACCTTTGCTAAGTATCGCTATTGTATTAACTTCTAACTGTTAAGTTTTCCGAACTTGACGATGATTGAGCAACAGGCAAGAAAAAATTTGTATGAAGAGTGCGCGGGTAAATGTGAGTACGCAGGATGGATCATAGGTAAATCGAGGAACTAACAGTTGTTATATTGGCTGGTGTAATATACAAAGAAGAAATATAAAGCAGGCCGGCTGGTTGCACCGGGACAATGTCATTTAGAGGCTGGGCAGCAGGCCCTGTAATTTTGGGATTTTCAGAAAAGACATCTGGAAGCATGGATGTAGAAGGAGGGCCAAAACGACCCCATAGCTGGCACACACACGAGATGCTGCACTGCTAGCACGCACATAAGTGAGGAGCCGTGCAGAGGACAAGTCCTGATAGCATCGTTTCTGTGTGTAGCGTCCTTCAATAAGGATGTCTGCGGTCGGTGAATCTGTGACCCAGACAGCCTGTTGACCAGTAGGGGTTTGAAAAGCAATCAAGAAGGCGTTCAGGCTCTTGAAGCTGGAACACCTTTGCTGGTGTCGAGGATCGGGTTACGCCCACTAGAGCAATCCCCCGATCAACAAGAAGGCGAACCCAAATGCTCCAGCATACATGTTCTCTGGCCTCCACAAGCCAGCAGCAGCGTTAGCCTGGCCCACAGTGGTCTGTGAGTACGAACGGACACCCCCGACCGACCCACTCAACGAGCCCATACCGACAGCCCCCGAGGGCACGGCGCCGGTGGCACTCTCGTAGGTGGAAATGAAGGTCTGCGAGTACACTGTCTGCACAACAGTGGCCTTCCCGTTGACTGTTACCGTCACATACACACTGGTCTGCGAGGTGGTGGTGGGCTTGTCGTCGTCTGCTCTCTTCTGCGCCAAACACATGGCGAGAAGGGCAAACAAGTTGAAGATGGTGTAGAAGTTCATGGTGCTGGCGTGGTGCGGATTGCTTTGTCACTAGTCTGATCCTTCACGGGTATATTCTGTGTTGGGCGCTTGCTAGCTGAGAGTATCAGTCAATTTATATCCCAACTTTTTGTTTATGTGCGGAGGAGTGTCTGCAAGATAGATCGTGAGCGTTGAACGGGAACTGACAGACACCCAAAAGGTACGAGACTACACTACAAAAGACATACCAATGAGGATTACCAACGAGCACTACTAGTGAGCACCACTATTGAGCAATACCAGCAAGCTCCGCTTCTGGTGCCTATTGCAGAGTCTAGGACGCCCACGATCGTTTACTCCGTACTAAATCCAGGCACCACACGTCCACAGCCTCGTTTTAGTTAGTAACCCCAGCTTCTGGTCCGATTGTAGATTTGGGCCACTCAGGGGCTCGCATAGACTCTAGACCAGCGGGAGCCTGCCACGCCAAAGCCACCTGGACAAGGATACTTCTGGGGGTCTAGAATTGCGCCTCTACCCCGTCCATCCATACTGGCGGCTTCCGGCATGGGTAATGTATCACGTGATACATAATCATGTGACTGGATGCCATCGCTATGAAAAATTGACCGATGAGATGATACCAAGCACACCAAAATGGCTAAGAAATCGTTGTCGGAACAGTTAGCACTGTTGACTCAGCCTCAGAATGACTTCGACATAGAAGACAGTGGTCTCAAGGACAATGTCTTCGAGCACGAAGACGACGAGGGCTCTGCCTCCGAGGAAGACGACACGATGAAGAAACAACACTACGTTAATGTGCCCAGATCCAAGTTGAGACAACAAGTAGGTGTTGCCTTGGGAAAGAAATACAGCGGTAGTGTCACCAGCAGAGATGACTTATATGCATCTGACGAAAATAGTGAGCTTGAAGGCGAAGAGGACGAGGAAAGTGAAGGCTCCGACCAAGAGGATGCTGAAGACCTCGAGGATGAGGAGGCCGAGGAAAGTGACTCCGGGGCCTCTTTGAGAGCCAATTCTGATGAAGAATCGGGATCTGATGATGAGGATGACTCCGGTGTTGACCAAAGAAACGCCGAATTGGAGCACAAGAGATCTAGAGTTAAGGAGTTGATGGCCAAAGAAAGAACTCATATTGTGAGTAGACTTTCAAATTCTGCCACCAATGATTCATTAAAAGGTTTTGCAATCTCCCAACAACACAAGTTCTTCGACAAAGTTATAGATAGTCGTTTGAAGATCCAGAAGTCATTGACTAATTCTAACCTTTTACCTCCAAGTCATGATACCTTAGTATCGCAGAAATTAGGAACCAAGAAGACAGCCAAGAATTTGCAAAAAGCAAAGGAAGAATGTTACAACTTGCTTGATTCCATATTTGCATTGAGAAACGCTTTGTTCAAGAAAGATCAAGTTTCTGATAAGGTTTTTGGTGCTTCTAAAAAGAGATCCTACCATGAATATTCGTCCGTTACTGCCAAAATGGACTCTGCATTAGACAAGTACCGTTCGAATGTGTTGACCAAATGGTCGGCAAAGGTTCAAAACTCTTCTGGGGCTACTGCTATAAATGCTGGTAAATTTAAAGCCATTAACCAATCTTTCGAACAACAAGTGATGAACAACTTGACAGACATGGATAGACTTGTCAAGAGAACCAAACTTAATAGACGTCAAATCAAACCTCTTGGCTATGATCACTATAAATCTCAATTTGAAAAGGAGGAGGACGATGAAGAAGACGAAGAAGATGAAAACCCAGACATTCCAAAGGAAACCAACACTGCAAAGTCAAACATTGCTGAAATCGATGAGATTTTCGATGATGAAGATTTCTACCGTGTATTGCTCAATGATTTGGTTGATAAGAAGATCCAGTCCAGCAATCCAACCACCGGTTTGACTGTCAGTTTAAGAAGTGCTCAACAGGCTCAAAAGTTCAAAAAGAACGTTGACACCAAGGCATCCAAGGGCCGTAAGTTAAGATATCATATACAGGAACCAATTGCCAATTTTGAGGCTCCCAGAGGTTCTTTGAAGTGGGATGACAATCAAATTGACGAGTTCTTTGCATCTTTGTTGGGCCAGAAGGTGAATATGAATGAAGACGATGAAGTCGAAGAAGACGACGAAGAAGAGGAAGTACGTGTTGAGGGTGATTCAATCAAGTTATTTGGATAGTTTAGCCTTATGATCACGTAAATAGAGCCATTAATATCATGCGATGCAAAATGTATCATAGTTCAATCAGCTTAAGTAGTCGGTAGCATCGCAATACATAGACGAATCGCTTGAGAGCGACTGAAGGAATAGAAACTGATCTTACGGCTTCTTGCCCTATGTGGGATCCACTCAACCTCTTTCACATTGGGCAACAACTGACTCAGATCGAAAAGATAGAACACGCCATCTTCTCGATCTGCACCAGCTATTACCATTACTCTTCACTATCGTAACCTACAATATTGTTCAACCGTCGAAAGATGCTGTACAAACAGTAACCACTTGAAGAATCAGTAATCAGACAAAAAATAGTAAGGTAGCTTGGTTTTTTCCACACCGACAGAAAGTCTCGAGCCAAATGCACTCAGAGTCATCATATAAACTGATTAGATCAAGTGATCAACTGTTCGACAGTTCACAGGAAACAGCAGAGCCGTTCCAAGCCAACTGACTTCAAGCTGAACAAAATAAGTTTTGGCACACCAAGCCTAGTGATATTCACTAGCCGAAGATACAATCTTATCCTCTCAGACTTGCAAGAAATTTTCCCTTCTTATATAGTTTTTTCCGAGGGGTTACCCGGCGTCCAGTTTGGACTGCTAAACATTGTTACTAGGGCTAACCAAGCTAGGGTAGTTACCACCATGAGTGCTAGTGACAAGTACAAGTATAGGATCGAGATCCAGCAGATGATGTTCGTACTGGGGGAGTCCAATGACCCCCCAGTTGGCACTACATCGATCATAGAGGATATCGTCCGAGGGCAGGTGATTGAGATACTTTTACAATCCACGAAGACAGCAGCAGCAAGAGGAACCAAGTCAATTGCGCCAGAAGATGTCATATTTCTCATACGGCACGACAAGGCCAAAGTGAACCGTTTGAGAACCTACTTGTCTTGGAAAGATGTGCGTAAGAATGCAAAGGATCAAGAAAGTGGTGGTACTGAATCATTAATAGAAGGTGATGGCGCTGGGGGTGGTGGAAGCGGTGCAGCGGCCAGTCAGGCCAATGACTCCTCAAAAATGTTGTCAAGATACAAAAAATCCAAGATCAGGTTGCCATGGGAGTTGCAATTTATGTTTAGTGAACAGCATTTAGAGACCGCAGAAGAATCGGAACAAGTAGACGACGAGGAAAAAGCCGCCACGATTGCATCATTGAAGAGGTTGAAAATGGCTGACGACCGTACCAAAAATATGACTAGAGAAGAATACGTTCATTGGTCTGAATGTAGACAAGCATCCTTTACATTTAGAAAGGCCAAAAGATTCAGAGAATGGGCACAAATTACCCAGTTATGTGACTCAAGACCAAATGATGATGTTATTGATATTCTCGGTTTCTTGACTTTTGAAATTGTGTGTTCTTTAACTGAAGAAGCGATGTTGATCAAAAATTCCGAGGAGAAATTGATCCAGATCAAATCGGAGATTGAAAAGAGTGAAAACCCTGGCCAGCAAAAACAAAAAAAGAGAAAATACCTCTTTGATAAGCCAGATGAATTGGAAAATCCAATAATGCCTCACCATATTGAAGAAGCTTGGAGAAGATTACAGTCGATAGACTTCAAACACAAGGCCGCTAGGTCTTTTGGTGGAGGAAGAGTCAAGAGCAGGACCAGATTAATCTAAGAAATGCGATGTTTTTACTATTTAAAGGCTATATCGAGTTAATGTATCCAATAGAATGGTCGAATCTTTCTGAAAGTCCCGATAGTTTAAGAATTCTTTCACGCTAGCCCCACCTGATGCTTTGGTGGTTTGTTCAATTTTATCAAGTTCAATCTGGAAACCAATCCAGTTTCTGCATAAAGGTAACACATCAAGAGTAAGTGAACTCGGCAAGATGTAATTCAAGAACGATGTCTCAGGTACTCCTGTTGTGTCGTATGCCCAATCTTGCGATGGTGAATCAGATAATTCATCCAGCAATTCTATGTTTTGGGACCTAGTAGTTCTGGTAACTATTGCCAAGTCCTGGAAAAATTTGGGCCGTTTTTTAGACCTAGATCCAATAAACGAACTTACCTCTTCGCGTATAGTATTGAATGAAAATCTGGGGGACGGACACAGTGTTTGAACTTCGTAGTCTTCTCTCATTTTCTCAATCAAGTACTCACCGATGTTCAACTCGAATGGCAAGGGTTCTTGTGTAATCCTGGTAGTGTCGTCAATGTGATAAATATCAACCAATTCATTTTCCTGTACCTCATGGTTGAGCATTGAGTGATAACCTCCACTAATAACTTCTCCGCAAGATAGTATATCCATTAATGTTGCGTGTGACTCAAGATCTTGAATTCCTTGCTTCTTAGGCCTGCCTGGTAATGAGATCTCAACGACAGTATGCTTGTTTGCACTTTTATTAGACTGGCAAATGAATTGTGCTTCCATAAGACATTTGCGCAAATCGTAGTTGTATCCATTTGAGCTCTTCCTCAAAATCTTTTCTAAAACTGAACTCTTCATATCAAATCCTTGAGTTAGACCACAAATCCAAATATAGCTCTTGATTAGCTGCTTCTGCACGGGATATTGGTCCATATGTATAATGGATCCTTCCTCCCCTGCAAACTCAAGCAAAGATTTCGGAATATTGAGTAATGTCTCACAAGTTATGACAATTGGGCGTCTTGAGATGTTCAATATGTCTTGAACTACACTCCAAAAGTTTTTGTCCTGTTCGAATAGTATATTAACATCTTCGAGTAAAACAATGCCCTGTTGAAATGTACGAGATTCATCCTGTCTATGCACCAACTGAGTAGTACAAAATTCTTTCAAGCTATTAAAAATGTCTTTTCGACCTCGATTCAGTCCTGTGTTGATTTCATGAACGTAACTATTCAATTCTTTGGTAACTGCGTATATCGAGGAAGATTTTCCTGAGCCTATTGATCCTTGTAATATCAAGAGAGGGACGAAAATTTCTTCTTCAGTCTCCTCATTATCAAAATCCACAGAGTAATCATCCACAATAAAGTTATCCAAATTCTTTTGTTTCTTTTTTTTCTTCTTTATCAAGACGTTCCTGGGATCTCGTAAATTCTGTGCTTTTAATCTAGAGAATGAGTTCAGGATCCAATTTTTGATAGAATTTCTTGTGTCTTTGGCGATTAATAGCTGTTTGGTGGAATCAGGATAAAACAAGTCTGTCCAGAGCTGAGAGTTTGTGTTTGAAGATTGTGTGATTTCATGAATTTCATTGTCGTCATTTGTTTCAATAAGTATAAACTTCTCGACAAGTGTACGAAGTTCAGTATGCTTATGGTAGTCAGGTATCTTTTGCTTTAAAAGATCTAACTTGGAAATAGAAGTCTCACGAATGACAAGTTGCGGTTTCACTGATTGCTCTGTCATAAGATTTATATTATTATCTCCATAATCGGATGATTGTGCTTTCACTCTAGGTGGCAAGCATGCTAATATGTCATTATGCCGAACCAAATCGTCCGAAGAGCAAACATGAAATTGTGATTTTTGGATAATAGGAGGCTCCAACTCTTTTAACTTCTGTAAGGGTGTCAACTTCACTGTATTCTTTGAAGCTTTCATCATTGAATCAAAGAAGGAATTGGATGACACAGATTTTTTTGCAACCTTGGGTCGATCGAAGAACTCGTTTCTGATGGAGCCTCTCGATGTCCCTTGAAATGATATGTTTCCTTTGGTTTTGAAGGGGTTATCGTAATTCTTTATTTCTTTTAATGCGCCAGGATTGATTTTCAAGGTGACAAAGTATGATTTGGGTTCTCTTTTCGTTTTCTTTGGAACAGGCTTTAGAGACCTTAGGAAATCTTTGGCGGAGGTTCTTTTGGCATTATCTCCGTAAATCTTTGCCTCCAAAGACTTCGTATCTACCACAATGTCATTTTCCTCATCAAGATCGATAAGAATAGGCTCAGCATTATTCGGAGTAGTACCTTCCAGAATCTCTATTGTAGGTGTACCGGAAGATTCTGTAACTTGGGAAGGCTCTGCCTTTTTCTTGATTCTGGAAAAGAAATCCTTGGCCGATACCGATTCAATGTCGTTGTTGTATATCTTCTTTTCTAGTTCTAACACATCGAAATCTTTGCGGAGTTGGTTACTTCTATTTTCAGTAAAAGATGAGTCAAAATTATCCGAGACATCACAGTCCGTCTCCACATCGTTGATGGGTTTCTCTGAAAGCTTTTCTTCTTTCGGAATCTTCTTCTTCTTAGTCTTTTGCTTTCCAGAAAGTAGGGACATCAATCCCAACGGTACGCTTGCTTTTGGCTTTGTTGGAGGAATATCAGACGTTCCAGGGTCTGTTTCAATTAATTTCATATCATCGTGTGCCAGATATATCACCGGAGGTCTGGTCTCTTGGGAGCCACTGGAGGCCGATTTCAAAAATGGATCTATATCAATATCTGTCATATCTGTGTCATTGGACGAGTAAGACATGCTGTGCAACGCCGGTGTGGGGCTAGCTGAGAACGTGGTAGATGTTGACGTGCTATGGGAACGGTTTCTATGATCTGACGAATCGTTCCCCATCACCTAAGCCCTCCAGTATAAGTAGATGAGTGAGGTTGAGTTGGTATAGATCGCGTCGTGGGGCGTGTTTTGTGTAATGATGGACCCAAGTGCGTCCGTACTAGAGTCTGGGGATAGATTGAATTTTACAAGAGAGGCTGAGATCGATGCTTAGAGTAGATTACAAAGACTGGACTATTGACAATATTATCATCAGCCTGTATCTACTTTGGTCTAGAGTATGTTTTTTAGTTTTCATGGGATTTCTTCATTTCTTCATATTTTTGATTTACTCGACCACATAACATATAAACATTTAAAAACTATGACAATTATAGAAACTTTTATTCCATTTTTTGTTTCATATTTTTTTCCATTACAGTTCCCAAATACTGAATATAAGTGAATGATCTAGTTCAATGTTAAGCTTCTAAGGGCCTTGGTAAATTCAAGGATTTTCTTGTCGAGAGTCTTCAACATACTAATTTTTGCCTGGAACTCAAGTCCAGACTTGCTCTCACTTTTGGTAGTTTACTATTTAGATAAAAAGAGTACTGTCGAGAGACTTCCCCGAGTTTGCTGATTCGGTCAAAACTTTTCGGTCTGGTGCAAATAGTCATAGATTGAAGTTTGCTTTCGCAGCATTTTTACATAAGCAAATATCGCAGCATCTCAAATCAGAAACATCTACTGCAACACTATCATGGCTGGATTCCAGTTAAATCTAAAGAGAAATGTACAGTCGAAGCAAGACAATACCAAGAAGCAAAAGATAAGCATTGGATTAGGACCGAATAGGACCAGTTCAAAAGTCCCCGGTAAGAGAACCAATGCGATTAACTCCTTTGATGATGGTTCTGATGATGAGCCCGCTGTGACAAAGATAGATGGCTTTGACAGTGGCAAGGGAGGTGCAATTTCCGGAAGCAGCGCGATCAGTCAAGCAAAGAAGCCTTTGATTATTACTCCTAAAAACTTGAACTTAGGGATCAAGAAACAACAGGTTTATACACCAAACAAGGAACAAAACGACGAGGAAACTTTAGCAGCTGAGCTTAAAGAGAAGGAGTCACGGTTACAGTATGGAGTTACAAAGTTTGATGCAAACACGGCTGGCTTAAACGATAAAGACACAGTGGCAGAGGAAAGAACACAATCGAAAGAGGACCAAATTAGAAGCTCAATTTTGAAAGGGGAGAAGCTTCATGAGAAGAAAGGACTTGTCATTCCCATGAATAACAGTAAAAAGGAATCGGATGAGGAAGCTACAGATTTCGATAAGGTACCCGTTGAGCAATTTGGAGCAGCTATGTTGAGAGGTATGGGATGGAAACCGAAAACTACTCCCAACAAGACATCTGAAAAGACATTGGAAAAATCTCTAGAGCATCGAAAGAAAGGCATTTTATTGGGCATTGGAGCTAAGGCCGTGGAAGGGGATTTAATGGAGGATATTCACGGCAAGAAAGGTACAAAACTACTGGCACCATTGATAAGAAGAATTAAGAACGGAGTAGAACTGAACGTGACTAAGGACCAAGCAGATTACTCGGTAGCTACAAGTTGTCAAAATAAATAATAGGCGTACCCTTTCGTGATTCATTAAAAAGAGAGCAATGCTCTGAAAAAGATGACATTATACAATTACTCCCAATCCCAACAACAACAATTGACTAGCAATCGAGTGAGACCACAAATTTGACCTCTCGCTGATGATATTTCTTTCATTGGCCTTCACTAGTTTGAGCAAGTCTTCATAAACATCACTAATGATTGAGTCAACAATCTTTGTTTGTCCCAAATTATCGATATTATAAAGATCAGTAACTTTTTCAATAACTGTGGTTTTAATTATTAGTGGATTGTGTGCGTTGAAAGTAATTTTTGTGGGAGAAGGTGAACTTGAAGAAGAGTTATCAAGTGTGGGAGACCCAGTATACAACGTATTGATACAAGCAATCAAGGATCTAAGATTTTGCAAAGAAATAAATGGGACCCCAGTTGAAGAGTATGGCAAATGCTGTGGTAAACTTGCTTTCAAGTCTGAAAATTTGATTTTAACGTTTACCATAACGTAGTTAGATTTTCCTGGCGTTCTGTCATTAGTTGGTTTTGAGAAGGTGTGATAAATGGCTGCTAATGCACCTTGCAAGAGCGTATTTGATTCAGACAAATCTCCATTGTCTTTAGATTCGGGTTCCGGATTGGTGACGCTCACGAAATCTGACACAATACTGGAAAGTGCGTTACTGACTCTTCTGTATTCATTGACGAATTGAAATTCTTCTTCATTCAAATTGGGTATGGTAATATCTGCGGTGATTTCCGCAGAACCATTAACTAACCAGTTGAACTTCAGGTTCGGGTTTGATTTTGAAATTGCACCTAAGTTTATGCCGTTAATCTTGCATCGAACAATTTTATTCTCATTAATTTCTTGCGTATCGCCATAGTTAGTAACGTTTTGACGTTTATGTATAGTGAACATGGAGTCATTCAATGCGCCACTAACGTTGTTCGCATTGAAGAAATCAATTAATACTCTGTCACCTCTCAATTGTGGCAAGTCACAACTGAAAATCGTGACTCTCAAAGGAACGTTTGATTTCGACGAATCACTGAATATTTCGAAGTAGGAATCTCTTATTTTCAAATGATCTAATTGATAATCGGAATCAAGGAATGATTTTACCTTTGCCTGTGGTTGAGGTGGCACAGATAATGCCTCAAGATTGTAGTCGTTAACGTCGTACTGGAAATGGATACTTTCATGGATATTATCTGTGGTGTTTAATCTCTCTGATTTGAAGACTTCACCGTGGAGTCCAAAAATCTCCATGTCGTTGATGAGGCCATTTCCTTCGTACCATTTTTTGAACGACAATGTGATATCCATAGCTTCGACTTTGGCCGAAAATTGGTACATTTTGTCTTCTTCCTCATCTTGGCCCACAGAAGAACTCACTGTGAAGTTCCTGAATCTCAACTTTCCCTCTCTGAGTTCGGGCAAGATGTTTCCCTTTTGAAATTCGATTTTCATCCCCAAGCCATGGGCAAGCACCATACTGGTTAATGTGCCCAAAACGCTATTGTCGTTGGTGTTCTCTTCATCTTCCAGCTGGCTGAACTTGTACCACAAATTATCCAAATAATGAATGCAATACATTGCAACCAAGCCAAAGGTAGTTGTTCCCAAAATGATCCATAGGAGGTTTCCCATGACCAACCATGAGATGAATGCAGAGGTGATGTCCAACGCAGACGTGTTGCGGTTTCCACGAAGCAACGGCCACTTAATATGTACAAGAGTTCTAGAAAAGGTGTTGTTGGCCTCGGAGAGGAGATTGGCCTTGGTGATTTTAGATGCGGTGGGTTCAGGCTCTTTATCATGAGATGCCTTTTGGGGGTTGGCCGAGTGTGTGGTGAAAGCTCTTGCGGTATTGACGCCCAAGAGCAAAGTCGAAGGAAGCAGTTGCTGGCTCCTGAAGAGGGCAGGCGACCCGCTTGCTTGTCGTTTTTGAAGAAATTTTATCCATGGCAAACTGGCTGGTTTGCCGATAACTAGTGGCCTAATTTCTGGACCCTTGAAAGTCACAAGACCATACAAATTTCTGGATACCCGTGTCAAGCCTCCTAAATAGGTTCGCCTCAATCCAAGAGGAAACATTATGTCGAGTGTTGAACTCTGAATGAAGTTGGGATGAAGTTGTGGTGAACTTTTTCAATTAATTCAATGTGGTGACGGTCTTAGGGAACTTTGTGTGGGTGCGGCACATAACCAATTTTTTTGCGCTATTGGCTGGCGGAGCTGGTCGATCACGCACAGCAAGTGGAAAGGCACAGAGAGGTGTTTGGGCGCTGAGTGCTTGGAAATTGAGCATTGCGTATTCCAGCACGGCAACTACGAGCAGCAGAGGCCGACGAAAGCATTAATAGCCTCTTAAACCGAAATTGGACACCTGGTCACGTGACCATTGGTTCATCTCATCTCTCAGATTTTTTCATCTTATCGTGATCTACAACTACAGTACCAAGATGGTGGCCCCAACAGCAAAGAAAGACTTGGCTCCAAGCGCCGCCGTGGCCCAGCCAGTGGAGGAAAATGAGGAGGAAATGCTCATCGACGGCTCTTCCGTGCCAGTGGCCGAAGAAGCTGCCCCAGCTCCAGAAGGAAGCGAAGAAGCCAAACCTGAAGCAGAAGGAGTGGTGTTGGATGAAACCGGAAAGCCCAAGTTTGCTGCAGCATCCAAGGCTGGAATGAAGGTGAAGTTGGAAAGCAGAAAGGTGCCTGTTCCTCCACACAGAATGGCCCCACTCAAGAATACTTGGACCAAGATATATCCCCCATTAGTGGAGCACTTGAAGTTACAAGTGAGAATGAACTTAAAGACCAGAACTGTGGAAATGAGAACTAATAAGGAGACCACAGACGTGGGTGCATTGCAAAAGGGTGCCGATTTCGTCAAAGCATTTACCCTCGGATTCGACGTGGATGATGCTATTGCACTTTTGAGATTGGACGATTTGTATATTGAGACATTCGAAATCAAGGACGTTAAGACCTTGCAAGGTGACCATTTGTCCAGAGCAATTGGTAGAATTGCTGGTAAGGATGGTAAGACCAAGTTTGCCATTGAAAATGCCACCAGAACAAGAATAGTGTTGGCTGATTCCAAGATCCATATTTTGGGGGGTTTCACTCACATCAGAATGGCCAGAGAATCCGTGGTGTCATTAATTTTGGGTTCCCCACCAGGTAAAGTTTATGGTAACTTACGTACTGTTGCATCTAGAATGAAGGAACGTTATTAGTGTTCTTCATTCCTCATTTCTTCTGCTCTTCTATTTGTATACTACTTCACCTATATACACGGCGATAATTACTGCAAACCATTTTATAAACCTTCCAACAAGTCCTTGGATAAATCGTCTTCTATCACCTGTCTTGCCTTCGAAGGAACTAATTCCTCCAATTTTAATTCCAATTTCATGGCATATGCATCCTCACCATCTTGGTAGTATGATTTTTCAATAGTGGTAACCTTGAATGCCAAGGAGTCTCTATACAAATGTAATGCAGCTCTATTTGATTTTCTCACATGTAACGAAACGTATTGGGCACCAAAAGATTCACACATAGCATACAACGATTGACGCATCAACTTTTCCGCCAACCCCATTCTTCTATACGTTCTCATAACAGACAATGAAGTGATGTGGCCGTGAGGAGTCTTATCTTCTGCTTCTGGATCATCTTCCATTTTTCCAAGCACATACCCCACAATCTTTTCACCTTTACTTATGTAGGCAGAGTCTCCCTTTGGGTCGCATGCTATTGGTTGTTTCAAGTTGTCCTCATCCTGTTCTTCCTCGTCTCCGAACCCTTCAACTTCATCGTAGGTTGTCGCAACGAAACTGGCTTGAGGCCATGATAAAATATGGTACATGTAGTATTTCAATTGGTAATTTTCAGGCAAGTTGTGCAAGTTTGCATTTTGCATAGCCTGTATATCGTTGATGGTCGCTTGCCTGATTGTTATACCCATGGTGAGAGGGATCTGAGGTTGAACGTTCTAGTCTCTTGCCATAGATACCTTTGACCATTTTTTCAGTAGGGTCGTGCGAGCACAAGAAAGTTGCTGATAAACAGACTTAAAATTGATTTCCTAACCTACTGGAGCATTTCTTATTTCAGAATACTAGATCTAAATAGACTAACATTTACCCGATATCGAAACAGAAAAAATCGTAAAATTAATGTGCTTATTTATCAATTGAATCGTAAACTCTCTCTTATCACCAACTGTTCGTCGAACTTGATCAAAAACACAGTTCTGAGAGGTACTCCATCAATGGGAGCAGAATGGGCAGTGACGTTGGCATGGAAGCTAGAGGAATCTAATGCTCCTTCTATTATTCCGGCCATAAATGCTGAACAATTTAAGTTTCCATAATCTTTGGGTATGCTGATAAACTTGGACACCAACGGAACATTGTCAATGATCATATACTCATTGGAAGCATCCTGTGACTTCTCTAGTTCGTTGGCGGTTTTTCCAAATATAGATTTCCAAAATGTTCCATGGATGAACCTCAAGATATCAATAATTTTAATCTCTCTTTTGCTGCTCTTGACACCTTCTCTGAGCTTAATGAGTTCGAGGAATCGCTGCCCCACCTGGTACCCTAGACCATTCAATCGGGTTTCCAAGTCTTGAATTCCCTTGGAATTCCTATGGGTCCAGTTCACTGCTTCACAGAACAAGAAGGATAACGACGATAAGTTGATTTCATTTATCTTCTTGTTGTTGACGTTCTTGTCGTATATGGAGTTACCAGAGGTAGGAGTTAGGCTCAATGTTTTTCTATTCAATAGGATGTTGGAGCTCTCTGGTGTTATGGTATTGGACAAGGGACCCAAGGACGGATTGTACCCGAATCCAGATTTGGGATTATCTGCAATAGAAAGTGTAGACAAACTTGCTGCAGAAGGCAAGATTATGTTATCGTTCGACATCTGACCCTAATCTCTATTACTGCCTCGTTTGTGCTGTTCCTATAATGGATCAGTCAGATTTGGTTTAAAGTGTCGCAGTTGTCGCAAGGAATGTCGCGACAATTGTCTCGAAGTTTGCAACATGGTTGTGAAATATACTGTGAAATGGTTAGGGCGTCAACTGATGGTAGTAAGAGCGGTACGTAGTTTAAAGACTATACCGGCATGTACTAACATCTAGTGAAAAATTTCTCTTCAGCTAAACATTTGCCGGCTGCAAATAGCAGAAGAATTCTTGCCGCTAAGACGATAAACACCGCAGCAAGTCTAAGGGAGATCTTCAAGAAGAAGCCAAAAGGTACTAAAGCCAAGGCTTCCAGTAGAAATCACCTTTTGGGGATCCAATTGAAAGATGTTTCCTTTCAAGCCACATCAACACCGTCAAATTCATTAATTCATGAACCGTTAGAAGCATACAAGGTCGAGGAGATTCAAAAGCAAATTGTCGCAAGGAAAACGGAAACTCAAGGTAATAATAATACTGCAAAGAGAAAAAAAAAGCGATTTCGAGGTTTACAAACAAAAAAGACTTCAGCTACAGCAGAAGATGTTCTCCTCATACAAAACTGTATGCAAGGCATTGAAGAGAACGAGTTGAAAGATAGGGAAGTATTTCCCAATGCTAACCAGGAAGTCGAACTTGAAAGTGTGAGAACAATTAACCAGAATATGTCTACCAAAATCCTGAAGGTAAATAAGTTTATCGAGAAAATTGGAAATCAATCAAGTGCAGCAACAGAGGGAACACTAAAAGATCCTATCGATTTGTTACGAAATCGACGCTACCACTTGATTGCAAGGCGTATCAAACAGGTTGCTACTGATAAAAATTTATTGTAGTGCTGCTCCTTAAATACTATACAAGGTCCCATCTAGGTAAGACTAATTAAACGAAGGAGCTACTGACCATGATGCAAAACAAATCTATCTCCGAACTGATCAAGGAACTTACATGAAGTCATCATCACCAAAATCATCAAAGTCATCTAACTCATCCATGCCATCTTTCTTGAAACCACCACCAACATTTGGTCTAGCAGCAGGCTTAGCCTTCTTCTTACCAGCACCACCAGTGGAAGTACCACCAGTCTTCTTCAATCTATTCTGTCTCTCTTGTCTTTCTTTATCCTTGATGACAACATTCAAAGTGGATAAGACCTTTCTGAGATTCTCCACAGACAAAGGTTGAGCCAAATCTCTGATCAAATCGATAGCCAAACCAGAAGAGTAGTTCATCAAGGAGTCCTCAGCCAAGTCGGTCAAAACAGGTCCCAAAGTCTTTCTCAAACTTTCGAATTCTGCTTTGTTAGTTGGTTGGAATAATGGATGCGAGTCAATTGGAGTATCCTTGCTAAGGACAGGCTTTCTGGCAGCAACAGCAGCGGCAGCTCTTCTTGCCTTTTCTCTTGGATGCTCATTGATGTCAAAGTCATCATCACCTGCAACACCTAAACCTCCGAACAAATCGGCGGCGTTGTTCAAGTCAGCACTCAATTCAGCCTTTCTCAACAATTCTTTTCTGGTGGCTTCATCAACATCATCAAATTCAGAGACAACCTTGTGCTTACCAAGCTTCTTAGCTTTGGCCTCTTCTTGCTTCTTCTTTAATTCAGCCTTTTCCTTTTGCTTTTGGGCCTCGGCTTCCTTCTTCTTTCTGGCAACTTCTTCTTCATCAATTTCCCAGGATTCTAAAACTTCATCTTCCTCTTCGTCCTCCCAGGATGCAGCAGCAGCTGGTGCTGTGGTTTTAGTAGTTGGTGCGTCAAAATCTTCGTCGTCCCAGGACATATTGATGATAATACTTTTACGATACAATCAAGGAAAAGTTTTTTGTTCCTTTAAATTTTTGTTAGACTGAATGGATTTTGTGTAATTTAGCATCCAGGAACCTACCGAGTATCGGTCGTGTTGCAATAATTAGTGCTTTAGAACAGCCATGCCATTTGGTAGAGTAGTCGTAGACTATAATAGCCCTTGGGGTATATGCAAAGTTATGCTCATCTGGGTGTTGGCTGTGGTGTATGATTTTGGCGGTCTATTGGTTTAATATCCCCCGTAGCAATAGTACCAAATAGAGAGTGCGAGGACAATTTCTCCATATCAATTAGAGACTTCCATAGTTTATCATCTCGTCAACCATTTATTTTTAACAACTTTCGAATATCTATGTCGAGCATTAAATGCCTCAAAGGGAAGGTTAGCTCGGATTGGGATTAGTGGGTCCGGTTTTTCCATCAAATGCGGCCGTTATTTTTCCGAGCCGAGTCTTCCAGACTCAATGAGCTGATATTAATTAAGAAGAGCTGCTTCTATAATATTCCTCGGGAGGTCCGTATCGTGAGTCGTCCTCCGTACGATATCGCTTTAGCTATATTTACTACGTTAATGATTTCGCAACGGACACTATTTCTAGGAGCACCATCCGCGTGATTCGCAAAAATATTAGTTGCAATCGCTAACATCAGTTACGGTTATAGTCATGAGCATCGCCAAAGATACAGTTATACCAGGCGTTTCAAGAAACAATGTCCTCCAGGAATGGATAGAAAAGAACATCATTAAGTTGCATCCACGTCTTGTTATTGGAAAGAGTGAACTTGGAGGGATTGGATTACAATTCGAAGGTGTGATTGATGAAGAGCTTGGTGAAGATGAGGATCTCGAAGTGCTCCGTGTACCTTACGATGTCACACTTGACTACATGAACTTATTACCCATGTTGGACGGATTGAAAGAGAGGGATCAAAACACTTCTTTCGAGCATCAAAACGTGAAGGAGTCAGAATTGATTGTCAATGTGCTTACAGTGATGGAACCCCATACAGAAACTCATATTTTATGTTGCTACGTGATAGCTTTCTATATTCTTAGAGAATTAAGTATCTCCGGAAAATATCATCTGACCAGTCCATTACGAATCTATGATCAGTATTTGGACATTTTGTTAGGCACTGAAGTGATGGGATTCCCACGGAAAGATGAAAGCTCCGATAAGTTTATCTCAAGTGTCATACAGGAGGCACAAACCTGCAAATTCGAGTATGAGTCGTTCGTGGAAAGCATGAATATTCTTTACAGAGAAAAAGAGATTGAGTTTGAGCTGATACTCTCATTCGAAACATTTTATCAATTGAGTAGGGCCATTAGATCGAGAACTTTAGAAATTCCCCATGGCATAGAACAGAAGGATAAAGAAGAGCTCGAAGAGACATTTCAGGAACTTCATATCAAGGAACCTGATCACGATGGAAAAACTGCAACAATCTCCAATGATAAGGATTTCATCACTAATATCACCTTGGTACCAATTTTAGATTTTGCTAATCATTTTCATAACAACAATGCCTATTTTGATGTGGACGCAAATTCGAAAGCAGTGTTATTGAAGATCAAGAGGTCTCATTTGAAGCATGGAAAATTCGAGGTTACCATCTCGTACTCTCCGGTTGAGAGTGTTGGTCATTTTGTTCGCACTTATGGGTTTATCCCTCAGATAAAGACTGTGAACGAGGTCGAACAGGAGGAGCAAGTAGACCACTTCCAATTACTCGAATTGTACTTGCAGGTCGAGCACGAAGTATTGCTCAAATCTAAATGGTTGCAAATTGTGCCACAAGTCCAGTTAGTATTGACACCAAACGATGCGTACATCAATCTACACGATAGCAATCTTCCCTTGCTCTTTGACGAAGACATACAGTACAATAGCAAGTGGCCCGAAGTTGCTTCTGCTCATTTCAGACGTTACAACAGCATCCCAGACGAGGTGGAACTTGATGATGCCGAAATCATCGATTTGTTAAAACACCAAGAAGAAGCATACGACATTATTAATGGCGTGCCGCCAATAGGGGTGACGGTCAAAGGGGAGCAAATTACCAATGATCATGCTTTTGACACCACAGAAGAGATGATTACAAAGTGTGTTGCTTATATCATCACCCTGAGTCGTGGCCTAGTCAATCAGAAACTGTCCGATGATGGATGCTTCGGGAACGTGTTGGACAATGTGATCGAGTTGAGGAACCACACTCTACAATTACTAATTAGAAAGCATGACTCAGGAAAGTCTATTCTCATTCCTGATCATCTTGCCCGAGAAGAATGGAGTGCTTATTCAACCGCACCTAAGCAATTGGCACTAGACTAGGAAGGTTCTCGAATCGCCAGCACCTAGTGCGTGGCTTACAAATGGTGCGAGAAAATAGCGATCCAGCCTCTTGAATTACGTAATGGCAACGGCGATGTCGGGCACCCCGTGACATGGCCGCGACTATAAAAGAGTTCGACATTCTCACCTGTGAAAGTATCCACCAAATCAAATACATAAAATGGTTGCTCAAGTTACAAGTAAAGCCGAATTCGACGAAGCTTTGAAGTTCGAAGGTTTAGTCGTTGTCGATTTCTTCGCCACCTGGTGTGGTCCATGTAAGATGATTGCTCCATTCTTGGACAAGTTTGCTGCTCAATTCACCCAAGCCAAGTTCATCAAGGTTGATGTCGATGAAGTTTCTGAAGTTGCTGCTGAATACGAAATCAGTTCCATGCCAACTGTTCTCTTCATCAAGGAAGGTAAGATCGTTCAAAAGGTCATTGGTGCCAACCCATCTGCTCTTAAGCAAGCTGTTGAAACTCACGCTTAAATAGTATATGAATGAATCAACGTTTAATAAAGAAATACTGTGTAGTGTAAATGCCTTCGAACGGCCTGCCTTTGGTCAATTGCATGCCAACGATCGCAATCAATGATTAACAGTTGGATCTGGAGAGAGCAACTATGCCGGGGTTTGAGTGTGATAGCAGGGAGCCGTTATTTAATCCCTTGAATGCCACTGTCAAAGTGGCAGTCATTAGGTAGAAACTGCTACTTCGGTGCTTCCAGTTCAGACTCTTCCACTGGATGGTTACCCAATCCTTGTCGACAACTACTCTCACGTGCTCCTGAATATCCCGATGTATTTAATCGAACTTTTTTATACTTTTTAAATTAACATACTTACTAAAACTAGAGTTTAGGATATGTAGCTATGAAATCATTCACGATGTCCAATTTGGTCAAATCATCCCAGTGAGAAAGGGTATTGGTGGGATCTTCGATGGAATTACCCACATTTAAATAGTTTAAAACAATCTCATAGATCAAATAATACTGTCTCAAATTCTGTACCATTGAAATCCGTTGTCTTCTAAAATTATTGACAATCTGGTGGATTGGATCGGAGTTCAATTCTTGGGAATTGTTATTCTTCAAGATATTGATCACGGTGTCAATGGCCCCGAACGTACCAGTTCTACCACAACCAGCAGAACAATGGATGACAGTAGGATAATTACAATCCTCTTGGATTTGCATCTTTTCCAATATGTAGTACTTCAACTGAACTAATTGAATGATGTCCAATGGGGTGGAAATAGTACCCATATCCGGCCATGATAATAAATGCATTTGAAGCACATTGTGAGAAAAGGTTGGTCCTCCAGCAACATTGCTCATAGTCATGGAGAAGGATCTAAGTATCAAGTGGTCGCTTACTCTAACTTCTCCTGTAAGTTTCAAGTTAATCACATCCTGGTTCGAACGGTAAACACCCGATTTCCAAAATGGCGAACACTTCATGACACCATTTTCAATCTCATCGGTCAATGACATCACAATAGGGCTTCTAGCTGTAATAATACACTTCCAGAAGTCACCCATAGTTTGTTCCAAAGGACCTTGAGTAGCAATGAACTTCAAGTGAGACAAGACTTGAGGCGTGACTTTAGAATAGTCTTCCAAGTTTGAAATAGGATCCAAGTAAGAAGCATTGATATAATCGTCATCACTAGGAATATCAGTTGTACTGGTGGGACCATTGAGATCACCCAATTTAACCCTTGAGTGCTCGAAAAGAAAAATGTCCTTGTATCTGTTCTTATGGCCATATTCAATTCCACAACTAATTGTTGGAACAACTTCATCTTTGATAGGCGACAAAACCCCCTCCGAGTTCTTTAATGACAATGCTGAAATTAATCGCTTTTGTTCAAACTTTTCTAAGGCAAAGAAATCTGCATTGATTTTATTAGATTGTACCAGACCTTCTAATACGGAAGACTTCAACCATTCCGGCAAGTGTGATTTATCCTTAGGTAAATTCTGTAATTTGAATAAATTGGATGCATTCTGATTCAAAGTTGATGAAGACGATGACCCAGAAAAGTCGAAAGGATTTGAATTCATGCTGTATAATTCTTCGTTGTGTCTGATTTTGAAAACGTTACCTCCGGTAAGTTTAGGCAAAGAGAAGTTGGAGAGAATGGGAGTTGAACTATCCACAGTGTCAAAGTCAATGCTTGTCGAATGACGCTTCAAATCGTGGTTAGACTTATGAATAGCTGACAAGTCGGCTAATGACTGAGCCCTGTTCTTGGGGATAGCCAGAAGCTGTGGAGCAAACCCACTAGGATTATTTTCGTGAGCACTCGAAGTATTAATGTTACTTGTTGAAGATGGATTCTGTAAAGTGGTTGGTGCTGGCCTTAAGTTGGAATTGACGTTTTTATTCAAGAATGACGGGGTATTGCTAACGGCATCTGGGTTTCCCGACGATGTGCTGCCCTCTTCGAACAAGTGGGAATATTGTTCATTGAAATGGGATAAGTTGGCATCAATCAAGTAAATCGAGTGCTTGGTATCAACAAATAAAGGACTGTTAACAAACTTGTTGCACATGTGATACAAGTTGGCAGAATTTTCATAATAATCGTAGATAAAGACTTTTCCGTTCAGAGTAGCAAAAAGGTCTTTGAACTGCAACTTTTCATAAGCTGGTAAGGAGTTAATGCAGCGATGTAAATTAAAGTTGGGTCGCTTCAACAAGGTCGAAGGCAAGCAAACATTCAACGCAGTTTTCAAATGGGATTTTACATAGTCAGCAAAAGGTCTGATATCAATCACCAAAAGGGGATCGCTGTTGGAACGTAAAGACAAGTCAGCCTCAGCTTCAGAAATGTACTTAATGCTGGTAGAACTGAGGTTTTCAATTT
The DNA here is from genome assembly GCF_001661415.1 of Suhomyces tanzawaensis NRRL Y-17324. Classification (NCBI taxonomy): domain Eukaryota; kingdom Fungi; phylum Ascomycota; class Pichiomycetes; order Serinales; family Debaryomycetaceae; genus Suhomyces; species Suhomyces tanzawaensis. Next base: position 116,385 of record NW_017963638.1, read on the forward strand.
GTTGTCTGTAATTCATAGTTGGTAGCGAGTGTAATCTTTTGAGCTGTTCGTGCTTGATGGAGTCCAACGACAATTCGTTCTGCAAGGATATGATTGGCAACGTGAACTGCTTCTTAACAGGGGGTGCTTGGATGGCATGCGAATAGTTTTGGGATGAAGATGGCGTGGCGGTGTGAAAAGGAAATGAAGACTCTGTTGCAGAGGATGCTTTGTTTGACTCGATCTCTTCGCTTTCACGGCAAGAGAGCAAGCCGGTGGAGGGAATGATATCGTTGGAGGATGCGGATTGGGACTTGTTGGATCGCCTGGGAAGGTTGAGCTTCAAGGTCTGGGAGCTGAACTTGTACGACTTGCGTTCGTTCTGGTGGCGGTGGAAGTCGATATCCTGGACTTTGTCGGACTCATTCTCGGTGTCGTCGACCAAGGTGTCTGTGGATGCGATCGAGTTTGTGCGCAAGCTCTTGCCAAAGCTGTTCTCGTAGATGGTGAGGTCCGAGGTGTTGGATGTGATGGAGCTGATGGAGTCGTTGATGGACTTGTGGGCGGTGGTGAGCTTGGCCTTGGGTCCCGATGGATGGAGGCTGGGAGGCTTCTGGGCGTGCTGGCTCGGTATGATTCTTGAGGATGGTGGCCCAGGATGGGGGAACGAGTTCTTGACGTCAGCTTTCATGGTGAAGTAGTCCACGGGAGTGTCCCTAGGGCTGTTAGTAGAAGGAAACGTGAAGTTCGGCGACGCGCAGATGGACGGGGACGAGCTCATGGTGGGGTCAGATTGGTGGGTAGGTTGTTTGGTGATATATGGGTTTGATGGGGAAATTCTGTAGACTAAAGCGTTTGGTGGCTGCAGTGTTTATGAGCTTTGGTGGCTAGACCGTTGCTGATGTTTGTGCTAAGCTGGTGTGATGACCAATCTTAGACGTGGTGGGGGACAATACAATAGCAAAAACCGAGCAGTGGGGGACAGCACGACGGAGAAGTTGCAGAGTGGGGAACCGCAAGCCAAACAGGAGAGTTGTGTAGGCCTGTGGTGGTGGAGGTAATGGCAGGGAGGAGTCTGCGGACAGAATGTGTGCCAAGGTAGGCGGAGCGCGATGGAAAGGGTGAGCAGGTGGATGCGGGCGCGAGGATAGAGGCTCTGGCGCAAGGATGGAGGGACTGAGGGAGCAAGGATGGATGGCCCAGGAAGTGGCAGGGCTTTATAAAAAGAGGTGTATTTGTTTATGAGAATAAAGATAGATATTGGTGACTGGAGATCTAAAGTGACAGTGCCAAAGTGACAGTGACGGAATTTCTTTTACGGTGGTGCAGTGCCGGGGTTTCCCAAGGTGGCGATAGTGGGCTAGGGAGAAGGTGCCAGGTGCCTTGGCGGAAGGAGTGCGTCTGAACGGGCGAGGTGCAGAAATGCGCACCGGGGGCAGGATACCGAAGGTGGCAGACAGCGCCAGCGGGGGGATGAGGTCATGGCGCGTTACGAGCGAACAGTTGCCTCCAGCGCACTGCCGGGACAGCGGTTGCCACCAGGAGGTGGCCGGATGTCCGCTGAAACAGGTGAAACTGGCCACCCACCAGGGAGGCACAGACAATCATGGTTGTCTCAGTCAGAGTAATAATTATGCACTGCCTCCTAAGTGAGTGACGGCGCGCCGCGTTAACTGTTAGATCTGAGATCCCCATGATGTCACTGTGCGTGGGCCTACATATCTCGCCGGAAAAGACCTCAGTCTAGAACCAGCGCGCCCTGTCGCGCCCCCCGGCACGGATGCGGGCCCGCATATGTTCCCAGACACTAGGCGATGGGAGATGTCTATTGCGTCATATCTCTTCTAAAAATAGTGGCTGCCATCAACTGGTTTCGCAGCTGCGATACTCACTCCACGGTTTGTCCAAGTCGTAGGTGTCGCCCTTCTTGTTGTACCTGGCCTCCACCACCACCGGCACCATCTGTCCTGTCTGCAACCCCCACTTGCGGTGGTGCACCACCTTCAACACCGATTTGATCAACCCCGAGTGCGACACCACTGACACCACTACACTGGGGTCATGGAGAAAAATGTCGTTGAGGAGCTGCTGGGCCCGGTACTTACGGTGCTGCGACGACTCGTGCCTGTCGGGCACCCAGCGATCGTCAAACTGGCTGAATCCAGCCTCGAAATCGGCAAACCCATAGTTGCGCTGGAGGTACTCTTTGTTGTGACGCTTGCTCTCGGTGCCGATACCGTAGGTTTCACGAGCCAACTCCTTGATCACGGGACGGGTGGTGGCAAGCTTGCTCCAGAGAATTTCCCACGTCTGGAGGGTCCTTCGCAAGGGCGACACGTAGTAGGACTGGGGGATGGGCACCCCGTCGCTGGCCACGCGCGACGCCCACGCTTGTTGGAAGCTGGTGAGCTGTTGCACGCCTGAAGGCGTCAATTCGGCGTCGTACCACTCCACGGTGCTGTTCCCGTTCAACACCTGCCAGTAGCACGCCCACTGGTCGGAGGGATAGTCTGCAGGAGCCACGTTATGCCAGCCCTCTCCGTGACGCTGCAAGAACAATAGTTTATATTTGCGATGGGGGTGCTGAGCGTTCAACGCCTGCAACTCCGCAACCAACTCGGTCCAAGTGGTGTTGGGGTAGAGTCCGAAGTCTTGGCTAACGTCGAAAGTGGCGTCGTCGGTAGTGGGGTCGTCCTGCTTGAAATAGTGGGTGAGCACCTCGTAATGGGGGCCCTTATTGTGATGATGCAGAAGCGGCTGCTGCAAATCGTTTTGGGACAAGCCCAAAATTACCTGGCCCAGCGCCCCGTACAGAAGGGCTAGGGCACCCACAAGCGTCGCAAGAGCAGTCTGGGGCTTCATCTTGGTGGCATCGCATGGTTGGGGCCGCTATTTATACCCTGGTGGACCAGCACGTGTCCCCGCTCCACGTTGGCCAATTCACCTGACAACTGGCCCTGATGGTTATCTCGCCTTTCTGGAGGAGCATTTCCTCAGACTGCCTGACTTGGCACCTGCTTGCCATTTGACGGCTGCCTCGCATGCACATACACATTTGGCATATTTTATTATTTTAGGTTCTCCTTCCCCCAATTGGTTTCTTCCACGCTCCGCTCACACGCACGGCAGAACCATCCTAATTGGAAATCGGGTGGGTGCTGCCACAAAGTCCCGCAAACCTCCACAAAATGCGTTTCCAAATGGCTCCATCTATCTCACGTCTACTGATATCTGATGTCCAAGATCTATAATGATTCCTACATCTACTGCCCCAAACTGGCGACCCACCGAACCCTAGACGGGTTTTCCGCCAATTCGGTCCATCACTTGTCCCAGCTCTACTTTTGCCCCTCGTGCCAGGCCCACAAATCACGCTACGACTGCTACCACAATATTGAGTGCAAGTTTTGCTCCCATTGCATCACAGACTACTCCCACACCTCCAATGACACCCAAAGGTGTGCCAAAAACTGCTTCGTGTGTCCGTCGTGCACCTCGTCGTTGACCATCTTCATCACTGATCACCAAATCAACGGCAAGCTAGGCAAGGCCTTCCAGTTCTCGTGTGTGTACTGTACGTACACATATCAGTCTGGCGTCATCACCAGCCCCAAATCATTGCATTCCATCATCAGCTCGGAAAAGAAAGAAGCCCAGCACCAGACCTTCTACAAGTACCAGCAACAGCTTTCGACCGCGTCAGATGCGCCAGTGAAACAGTCGGAAACAAGGTTGAAAAACTTGTCGTTATCAAATATCTCTCGAACACCGGATAGTCCCATCGATACACTAGGACCAGAAGATATATCTGAGGTAAGAAACAGGGTAGAGATAACGACACATCCCGACCATTCCAACCAGTACCCTGTGGCCCGGAAATTGACCGTGAAAAAGTCCTACAAGTGTTTGAACTGCAACACGTTCCTCCTTCTTCCCCACACAGAAGACGGCCTATTACCAACCACAAATAAGCTCAGAGTCAAATTCAATGCTGTGGATTACATGCCGTCTATAAAGTTGACCAACACTATATCTCCTACCATTCTCACCACGCCCCCAACTGAAACAAGGAACTTGCAATTGGAGTGCCGACGTACCTTCTTAATCAACCTAATGAACCCGCTAGAGGTAGACATGAAGATCCATGTGGGTAGTCTGCCGTACATTGCCGACAACTTCATTACTGGGGGAAACAAACTGAAATTCAAAGTAGAGTTGAGCATCCCCATTCCTGACATCGTTATCAAATCATCAGGTTCGACCAAGAACCTCATCAAAACTATTCCCACCGCATGCTTGACTACCAAGAACACTATATCGAAAGCAGAGCTCATTTCACGAATGGGAAGTGCATTATTCAAGGAAAAACCTGAGGATACCCTGGACGTATCGGAATCTTCTGAATCGCTAGTTGCTCAAGGAGCTGGCTGGAGTCTGATCCCACTTTTTATTTCTGTGCAAATGAATGATGAGACCGACACTTGGGACTCCAGCGATCTACTTGACATTAAAATTCCACTTTATATCACTGTGCAGGCGGAGTTGCCCCAGGCAATCAAGGTATTAAAGCTTTCAAAACAGAACTTGTCCTATGGATATTGGAATGTTATTGATATAGGCACATACCAAGTTACCAAATAGATAAAAATATCGAATCACTACTAATCTTGTAGCCTTAGAAGTCCAACACCAATATTCCTGCAATTTTCTCTAGATGTCTTGAGTCCAAAGTATCATTTGTATATTCGTTATTAGCACCCAATTGATCCTGGGTGCTTGGCTCATTAATTTCGGGATCAATATCATCATCAAAGACTTCTTCCTCTAATGCATCCTGGGTCTCCCCTGGTTGGGTCTGCTTAAATTCAACGTTGTCAATACCGTCGACCTTGGTCAAGGAATCCCCTTCCAACACTCTTTCTTCGTTCGATCTCAACACTGCTTCATTGACGAAGAGCTTGATGTATTCCGACGCCAATTCCAATGTGGAACGCGTGATTTGCGTGTCGGCATTTTTGAATGCAACTTCTTTAAAGAGCCTGCCGATAGTTTCAATCGGAATGGTAGTTTCGGACATGTTGATGGGCTGTGAAGACCCATCTGGGGTGCCAATATTTGATAGTGACGCGATCACGTGAGACTGCGTACTAGAAGAGATGAATCTCCTTGAAAAGCTACAGATATAGATTTTTGTGTATAATATCTAGTGAGTTCACATCAAAGTGCTTACGCTGAATAAGACTACACGATAAATGCAGGCAACACTTCACTTCTTCGCTTCTCAATTGTAATCTGCTATTTAATGAGACTGTATTTGCTCAAAACTAAATGTAATCCAACTTCTCTGATTAATGTATGTAAATATCGATAGAATTAAAAACCATTTTGAGGAATTACGCCAATGTCATCACAAAAGCTCAAAAACTGTAATGCACTCTTTTGACAGATTTCTACAAATTTATCAATTTTTACTCAAAGTCCATTAAAAGTGCCCAACAAAATTGCACGATTGCGATCAAGAGAAAATGTTCGAGCAAAACCTTTATGCATAGCCAATAAACATCAACTTCTAACACCCTATAAATAAGCCTGACTAATTTCAACAGCTATACGCTATATAAGGCCTCTCTAAAGTTTTTAGGAGGGCCCTGCCTGATTCTCTTTTTTGCAATCACACCCGGCATTTTGTGTAAGTCTAGATTTTGGTCACGTGACATAGTGTATGGGCAACACTCGCCTCCTATCGGAGAGCTAGCCTAAACAGTGACCTTTTATTGCCTTCCAATTATTCTCCTGCAACTGTCTAATATCTCATAGTTAGGATGGAAGATCATGAAAAACTGGTCCCCGAGCAGTTAGTACAACCGACAACTACAAATGACTCAGTGGCGACTTCGGAGCCCACTCAGCCTGGCCCATATCAGGCTTCGAAGGAGAATCAAAAGGAAAGTTTGATGAAGAAGTTGGAGCAAATACCATTAAAACAGCTTAAGGAGATCATAACGAATCAGATCGACCTAGAAATAAGATTAAAGCATCAAGAGTTGAAGCTCACAGAGTCTGAAATTGGCAAGATAGAGTCGCAAATGCTAGTCCTTCGTAAGTTCTTCGATATACCGAATGATTTAAAGATCAGCAGCGAGCCTAACGAGTTTACCTTAAAGTACTTTGATGTGTTAAACAAGTCGTTGGCAGTAAGATTCAATGATTTACAAAGACAGCAGCTGGTAGGCTTCGGAGATCCACACTATAGTTATGGGGGCAAAGGACTATTCAAGCCGGATTTCCTCGCTGGTGAAAACCAAGGTGGATTCAACGATAACGTTGGATATTCACATGATGGCTCCGGTGCACCATTTCAACAAGGAGGGGGATATAGAACAAGATCTACTACATCCTCATTGAGGCCTTCATATTCATCAGTCTCTGGTCCCTCAGGCCAGTCAGTTAATAAATTGAACCATCAAAATCTCGGATGTCTATACCGAAGAACAGACGGCATTATCGTCAAGTTAACATGTCCCGATTGTCAAAGAAGTAACTTTTCCTCAGCCCAAGGATTTCTCAATCATAGCAGAATAGCTCATGCTAAAGAGTATACCTCGCAAGATGCTGCTGCATTAAAGTGTGGAGAAATATTACCACAAATTAAGCAAGACCCGGAGGGAGAAGCAAGCATTCAGAGCTTAAAGGATAAAAACCTAGATCCCAACAAGAACTTGAATGTCAATGAGATCTATTTCAATGGTTTGAGCAATACATTAAACACAGTTCACGACAGTATATCGAAACCATCGCAAGTCGATAAAAAATCACCTTCTGTGGAAGCAAAATCAAACTCTGACTCGCCCAAACCAGCTAGCACTCCAAAAGAAAGCGAGTTGCTCAAAAAGGTGATCAAAGAAGGTAAAATAAAAAAAGAAGATTATCAGCAAATGATTGCTGAAGCTAAAGAAACCATCCCTAATGCTCATCTCTTCGAGAACGAAGTAGACGAGGATGAATCCAATACAGACTTGACCCCGCCAGCAGAGCAAACGGATTTGAGAAGCAAGTTGAAGAGAAGAACTTCTAGAGGAGGAATTAACATAAGCGCACCCATAGATCTTTCGGGATCAGCTGCAGTTCTGGAAGGCGAAAAAGAACTTGATTCAAAACCTTCCAGTGACAAGGACACAAAGAGAAGAAAGAAAAATTGACTCTAAATAAGTCAACCCATCTAGTGGAACCCTTTGATAGGATTTCCAGAGGCTACTCATAGTTATGCGATTAATATATTTAAGTATATCGATACACTTCAACCCACATTCTGTACTGCACACAACACCGACCGCGATAAAAATTTTTGTTTAGGAAGCTCATCTCTTACTACTACAAGCCATCGAGAATCAACAGGCTCATCTCCGAACTAACTATCATGTCAAGCGGACCCTTCATTTGTGCCAAGTTTGACCCCAGCAAGACCTTCTTGGCTTCTGGGCATATTGCTTTGGACACCCATCAAATCAAAGTCCAATCAGTAAACCCATCCCAATCACCACTCAATACTTCATTCAACCTTGACAAGTCCAGCAAGCTTACCCAGATATCATGGATCCCCTCAGCTGGTGAACAGCATATTTTAGCATTAAGTTTGACCAAGGGTTCGATCCTTATCTATTCTCCTTCGAGTAATGAAATTATCACTGAATTAACTACCCCAAGCCATGCATCTATCTTGGACTTCCATTTCTCATTATACACCCAGTCAGCATGGTCTTGTGACAATGGTGGATCTATCTATGAATGGGATGTCGTGAATCATAAGTTGTTACAAAGCTTCAATATTAATGATGTGTTGGAAAACGCAGAAACCATCAATAGAATCTCAAGTGTGATGTATAATGAAAAGCCATGCCTCTTGATAGGATCACATTCTATCTATTTGATTGATATCTCTTCCCGTCAAATAATAAAGACTTTCCCTGGTCATATCCAACCAATCAACTCCATTTTACCAGTTCCAAATGACCCAGACTTGTTCTTGACAAGCGCTAAAGGTGACAGATTCATTAACCTTTACTCTATCTCAAAGGGAACTACAAGATCGGTCTTTGTATCTCAAGTTTCTGTGTTAGACATGGATCTTGGTGTTCAAGGTGAAAAATCCTTGTTGACAAGTATCAATGAAAATGGTAACTTAGAAGTGTTCAACAATCCATTGAGTTTGTTAATTCCCACTGCATCCTCCGCACAGCAAGCAAAGAAGAAGAGAAGACAGGCTGCTCAAATCCAATCCAGGCCTTCTAACGGAACTGTCAAGTTGTCGAGACCAGAAACCGAAATCAAGAACCCTAATGATTCTAACTTGATGATCAACTGTATTAGTGTGTCTGGTGATTCCATTTTGGTCACCTGGTTGGAGAATGGTAACGTGCCATACTTCGATTCTATTAAGTGGATCGACGAATCAGGAACTTCCTTAATCGAGTCTGACAAGGTTGTACTCAAATCTAGACCAAACCTCAAACCAACTAGTCATACTTCATTTGGCCATGATGTTGCATCAGCTAAAATTTATGAGGAAACGCATACTATTGTTAGTGATGGTAACAACTACAAAGATATCGATTACAACGAGGATGAGGTCAGTGAGACCTTAGCTGATAAGTTAGAAAAACTCACTACTGATCAACAACCTAAAAAGAACCGCACCAAGAAAAAGTTGGGAACCAAGACAGGAACTTTAACCATCGTTTTAGCACAATCCTTAAGAAATAATGACCATGCATTGTTAGAAACTGTTTTGAGCAACAGAGATCCGCAAGTTATTCAAAACACTATCAAGAAGCTTGATTCTTCTTTAGCAGTTATCTTGTTGGATAAATTGTCTGAAAAGATTCAACGTCAAGCAAGCAAATTTGATCAATTAAACTATTGGTTGAAGTGGATTGTGATTATTCATGGAACTGTTTTAGCATCGTTACCTAACTTAAGCATCAAGCTCGCCAACTTGCACTCGGTGTTAATTAAGAAGGCTAACACTTTACCAAGATTGTTGGAATTGCAAGGAAGATTGAACATGTTATATCAACAAAATGACTTGAAGAGAGAAATCTTAATTCAAGAGTACGAGCAAGATCAAGAGGACGAAGAAAGCGATGTTGAATACAACGAAGACATAGATGATGCTGAGGCTATGGGTATCATCGAAGAAGATGAATCCGACCAAGATATTGACATGGATGGACATGACGATTTTGAAGAAGAAAGCGACTTCGAGGAAGAGGAGGACGAAGATTTGCAAGCTGCCATTGATTTGGACGGCCCTGAAGAAGAGGAGGAAGAGTAATCTTAATAGACCATCCTAAATAGGATATGTACAATATTGCGATAGAATAATTTGATATGTAGTCCTATTTTTTTACTAACTAGCCGACTCAAATTTTGGATGCTAGTTGCTAAAGGTCAATCACAGCTCTGATACAGTCTCCGTGGTGCATGTCATCGAAGGCAGTGTTGATCTTGGACAACTCGTGTCTGTGAGTGATGAACTCGTCGACCTTCAACTTTCCTTGCATGTAGTCTTCGACTATGCCTGGCAATTGAGTTCTACCCTTGACACCACCGAAAGCAGCACCCTTCCAGACTCTACCAGTGACCAATTGGAAAGGTCTGGTGGCGATTTCCTTACCAGCAGCAGCAACACCAATGATGATGGATTGACCCCAACCCTTGTGACAAGCTTCCAAAGCGTCTCTCATGACTTGGGTGTTACCAGTACAGTCGAAAGTAAAGTCACAACCACCGTCGGTGAGCTCAACAAGCTTGCTGACGATAGAGGTGCCCTCAGGAAGCTTGGTTGGGTTGACGAAGTCGGTGGCACCAAACTTGGTGGCCCATTCGGCCTTCTTGTCGTTGATATCAACGACAATAATCTTGGAGGCTTGTCTTTCAAGCGCACCTTGAACAACGGACAAACCGACACATCCAGCACCGAAGACGGCAACAGTGTCGCCCTTTTGGACGTTGGCAGTGATGGTGGCAGCACCGTAACCAGTAGTAATACCACATCCTAACAAACAAGTTCTGTCAGGCTTGGCTTCTGGGTTGACTGCAACCACAGAAATATCAGCGACCACTGTGTATTGGGAGAAGGTGGAGCATCCCATGAAGTGAAGCAAGTCCTTGCCCTTGCACTTGAATCTGGAGGTGCCGTCTGGCATGACACCTTGGCCCTGAGTGACTCTGATCTTTTGACACAAGTTGGTCTTACCAGACTTGCAGAACTTACATTCACGACATTCTGGGGTATACAATGCAACGACACTGTCACCGACCTTGACGTTGGTGACACCTTCACCCACAGACTCGACGATACCAGCACCTTCGTGTCCTAAAATGACTGGGAAAGCACCCTCTGGGTCAACACCACTCAAGGTGTAGGCATCAGTGTGGCACACACCAGTGTGAAGGATCTTGATACGAACTTCGTGGGCCTTTGGTGGGCCGACTTCGATGTCCTCGATGGTCAATGGCTTGCCTGCTTCCCAAGCAACTGCAGCCTTGCAGTGGATTGTCTAATATTAGTATAACTGCCAGGGTGTTTTCGCCAGAGTATTTAAACAGAACCATGGCTAGGATCTCGTAATCTGCTCCGATACGTTGGCAGTTGCCTGTGTGCATCAAAGCCGGAATCCCCTAGCACATCCACCACCCGTTGGTGGTCCGGAGATGCTCTTGCCACTATGGTGATCGGATACCGCCTAATTCTCCAACAACAGCACTGAAAGCGTGCCAAGCACAGTACGTACCTTTCCGACGGTTGATTCGGTCATTGTGTGATTGGAATGTTTCTATAGCACTTGGATAAGATACTGGTGATGAATTCTTCTCCAAGGATTATATATCTCGGGCCCGGGAAATTCTTTCTGAATCCAGTAGTTGGTTCCACTGGGCACGACCACTAACTGGGCAACGAATCCCGTCGGATCGGGAATGATAGCGAGCTAGCGTGCGCGCTCAGTATGGCTATCCGCAGTCCTGCCCCCGCAGACACTGGCTCAGTGGGGTGTCTGAAGTGCTGTTTGCACCCACCGTGGCTACGTTGTAGAGCTAAGAGTAGTTCGGTATATTGCATATTTCTTCTATATAGGCCATCTAGTGAACTTGTGTACTCTAAATTGATTTTTATTATCAATTATACTATCTTACTTGCACCAATTGATCACCCGAACAGAACCAAGTCCATGCCAAGAATGGCACTATTACCGGCTGTGGGCCATGAGCGACCATTCTCTTGTTTTGGGGGGTATTCCTGCTGGTGGATCCCCTACAACACAGCCCCAAACCCAAACACCAACTTGATGGCCATCACGTAGACATGTTCAAATCTCTCTCTGACCCTGTCCTCTTCGCCAATCGGAATACCAGTGAACTTGACCACCATCTTGGTCTCTCCTGCTCCTTGGATCAATTGCATGTCCAACTCGGCGTAGTGTCCGGCCAACCAATCTTCCAATCTCCAGAGCTGGACAATTCTTTCGTTGGGAACCAAACGCAAAAACTTTCCAGACACAGCTCCGCTGAACAATTGGAAATCCGAACCCTCTGGAGGTGGGAACTTTGCGATCTGGGGATACGAGCGGGACCAGGCAGCGATTCTGGTGTCGTCCAACAAAGTCACGTAGATCTGCTCCGCGGTGGTGTTGAAAACGGGTTCAAGATGGAGGGTGGCAGTGTTGTACTTGGGGATGTTAGACGTCTTGGTACTGGTCTTCTCAGCAGCCTGGACTGGAGTGTAGCTCACACCAGCATCCTTTTTGGGAGCTGGCTTGGTGGCAGTGGCCAGTGCAGACGACTGGTTAGACTTGGTGAAGCTGGACTGCACCTCATCGGATGCAAGCTGGATATCGCCACTATGAGTGACAATCAAGTCGGTTCCGAACTTGGCCAAAATGGTTCTAAGCTCAGGAATCAAGTTGCGCTTGATCAAGTCACGGTAGGGCTCCGCTTCTTTGTTCTCGTTGTAAATGCTGACGTCGAACTGTATCTCGTCAGCCTCTGTGTCGTACGCCAATTCGGGAATGGTGATGGATCCACTGAACTTCTCTTCGTCGTTGTCGAGACAGGTCACGTTCAAAACCAACTTCAAGTCGAACAACGAGATCACCTTCCCCTTTCTTTGACACACTTCAACATCACCTTCCACCGATGAAACCGATTTGACAGCAGCAACTTTGCCGGCGTTGTTCACGCTGAGCCCTGCCAATTTCTCGTCGAAGTACTGCTTGGCCCAAGCCATGCAGTTCTTGTCCACCCAGTGCCAGTTGTTAGGATTGTTCACAACCATTGTCGATAGTGCTGTCGATGATAGTACCGTCTGGAGTACTTATATTGTGGTTCGTGGAAAAGTCTAGAAAATCGATTTTGTGTCATTTGCTGCGAGCCTACGCTGGACATTACAGACCCATATATTGATGTGGGGTTTATATTCGGTTCTATGGACGTTAAGCGTCCACTTCCATGGCGTCGCCGAAAGTCACCACGGTTTCCTCTATGTCCAAAAGCTCACGGACGTTTTCTCTCAACACACCTGTGGTGCCTCTGGGGAAAACGTAGTTTTTGGCCTTTTGAGATCTAACATTAGGTGTAAGGTAATTTCTGTAGAGCTCGGCATCCTTGCCGACTTCCATGACACACAAGTCGACGTTGGAACCGGAACCCAAATCGTTCCAGATACCCGACTCAATGGCATCGGCGCACAACTTCATGGCCTCTTCCTTGGTCATGTCTTCCTTAAAGTGGGTTTCCAACACAGCCATGGCAGCCAAGGAACCGGATCCCAACGACTGGTACTTACCAACGTCAGTAGACCCGTGGGCCTGGACTGACAACAAGTGTGCGCCAGTAGGGTCCACGCCAGCCACAATTAAGTAAGCGCCCAAGTGTCCCTGATACTTGAACAAGTGCTGCTTTAACATGGTCAATGCGGTGATCACCCTAGGATCACGGTTCTGCAGTAATGAGTGCAACTCCAAGTTGGATGCTATCAATTGTGTAACCATCTCGGTATCGGCGGCGGTACCTGCACCAGCACACCAAATCTTGGGAGCCAAACGATGTAACTTTTCACAATTCTTGTCGGCAACAATGTCTCCTGCGGTGGCTCTGGTATCGGCAGCGATCACCACTCCGCCTTTGAACTGACATCCCACAATTGTGGTACCTGTAGATGTTGCGGTTGGAGCACCAAAACCCTTGGTGGTCAAGAAATGGTTTCTTTGGTAATTGTCAAAGCTTAAGCCAGGCATTTTGTTCTGGGTGTCTTGTGTGGGGTGCCTGTGTCTTAAGAAGGGTAATGCTAGTAAGTATGATGTATATAGTCGTACTATCACCAGTTCCTGTAGTCGCTTTGCCTTCGAAATTTTGGGCGCGCTCGCACGACTCCACCTGTTTACCAAAAGTTTTCAAGCCTGATCTGAGCCTGGCATAAGATCTGGCAGCTTGACTAGGCGGGAAAAGTGGAATTGACCAATTGCCACACACCGCACGGGTCCAGGAATACTGTAACCAGCAACATCTGGAGACACACCTACCCCATGAACGACAGATACAGCTACGTGACACCAGCAAAGGTCAAGTGCTTGTTGGTGCCGATAAATGGCTGTTCCCAGTCCAATTTTGATAGATACGTGGATATCATACGAAGCAGTGCTAGTGAGGTCAGACTATTGGACATCACCCCCAACACAGCCCTCCATTACTTCAATCCTCAGACATTTCCTAACGGTAGAATAATATTTGACTTCGTGACTACTGCCCCTGATAGCGAATCAATATTTTTGCATGATTTCGAACCTTTCAGAAAGACTTTCATTATCTTGGGAATAGGCAAATACGCCTCCCAAGTGGATCCCCAAGAATCCATAGCTCAGTTGAAGAAGCGATACCCCAGCTCGATTGTACATAAGTTGATTTCATTCGACACCCCCAACCCTGAGCACAAGCATGCCTCCGACGATCAACTTTCCTTCTTCCACGATGGGTCCATGGATCACAATATTACCGCCATGGAAACTATTATGTGTGACGTCAGTGGCCATTTTTTGTCTGCCTTGGATAACTATGCATCATCATACTCAAATATCACATTGAGGTCTCCTGTGTCTATTACCGATAGTCATACGTTGACCAAGACTATTCATCAGGCTCAGAAAAGATTGAGTTCGGGCTCGACCTCTTTCAAAGCGTCATTCTCCAGCTCCAATCCGAATCAGCCACCCACCACTGACCCGAAATCTAAACCGCAACAACGTCATATTGGCAGACAGTCGAAATTGATGGGGAATCTTTATCTATTGGCTGGTAAATACAATCAAGCATTACAACTGTTTACAGATTCTTTGGTCAATTTAAAGAAGTGTGAAGATTTTCTTTGGCTTGGAAGTGCGTTGGAAGGCATTGGAATCAGCTGCTTATTATTGCAATACGTCCATCTGGCATACCAGCTCCCAAGTCAAACAATTTGTAGCGTTCTTCAAATCTCAAAAAGCAAATTGCACTCATTGACTACAGCATCCGATAGTGAAGTCTCGTCCCCTAAAAGAATGTCTGTTGATGCACCTTCACATAGCAATGGACGTACATCGATCCACCTTTCCAAACCGTCACAGAACCAAAGAAACTCAAATCTTTCACCAAGAAATTCTACAAGCAGCAATTTGAGTTTTAACTTCGGCTCCAGTCCAGATTTGTCCTCTTTGCCATTACCAACATTCATCAAGCTCATTTCTTCCAAAGTCATGCATTTTTACAATCTTAGTACCAATGATTACGAAAACATGGTGCCTGATATAGTGTATGTGGAGTCTATATTGCGTACCATAAAGTACATGATTGGCATCTACTTAAGTGGTAATGAATTGGACTCGAGCGTTATTGATCATATTATCAAAGCCACAAGAATTCCTGAGCATGCTGCTGATAAGAATCATTTTCTGAAAGCAGATATCCTAGCAGAAATTGAGAAGGTTTTCTCATTACAGTTGGTGGATATGGGAATCACTGATCAATGCCGTATTTATTGCTCATTAGCATCAATGTACTCGGACTTAAGACTTTATAGAAAACGGGCATTGATCTTAAGAACATTGTTGGTGGGAATTTTGCCTAAGTTGGAACAACATGTTCTTCAAACACAGTCAGATTTGGATGAAATTACCACCAGTATCAATGGTTTAGCGGATCGGAAAGATCAAACTTCAAGTATCCGGGATATCTTTAATTATTTGTTTGCCACATATAATATCAATTGCGAATCAGAAAGTTATTCTGAAGCAGCGTATGACCATTCACAAGGTAATTGGACTGCGTTACAAATCCTGTTGATCAGACTATGTTTGAGAATATCTGAGATCCTTAAGGATTGGTCCTTCATACTAAAGTTGTGCACATTATTGTTAACCCGATTCACGCATTGTTTAACTGCAGAAGATCAACAGAAGTTGAAGGAGAAGATCGATAATTTGATTTATCTTTCGAATCGAAACAAATTGAATCTTTCAACTAGTTATTGGGATCCTTTCTTGGTCAGAAGAGTCAAATTTATTACAAACCGTCATAAAGATGAACTCGTCTCGTTCCTCGAATACGAACAAATAAACAAAGGGGGTTTACCAAAGTCAGCCCCGCTGACAAATGGACCTATAATCTTCAATCCATACACCAAACAAAAGCCTTCGACTGTTAACAAAGATAAACTATTAATCAAGGACGAAATCTACCAGCTTAAGGTCCAGCTTCAAAATCCATTCGCTTTTGAAGTGGAAATAACCAATATATCCATTGTCACTGAAGGTGGCGTACGTGTGCAGACTTTGAGGAACAATATAAAGTCTATGGATCAACCCATTACAATCCCGTCATTATCCAATACCTCAACAATCAAGGTAAATGGCTTGAACAATAAATTGAGAAGCAACTCGAGTATGTTAAAAAAGCCACCAGCTGCGCAGTCTCCCTTGATCTCATCTTCACAGGGTGTTTCTAATGCTCTAGTAATACCTCCAACTTCGCTAGAACAATTCCTTGTCACATTCAGACCATTAGATGATGGGGATTTGACTATTATAGGATTTTACATCACCATTGATAATTGTGAAGAGCAATTCTTTAAGATCATCGACAAGGAAATCCTGAAACAAAACTTCAAAGTCAAGCCTCTGAAGTCGCCTGAGAATCAAAACGAAATAATCGAAAAAGTGAGTCGTAATTTGGAAACCAGTAACATTGAATCTAGGGTTGATTTAAAAAGCCTCTCCCTAACAGTTATTCCTCCACAACCAAGTCTCTCCTTAACACATGTCCTGGTAACTAATGGCTGGATTATGTTATTAGAGGGTGAGCAAATTCCATTCTCGATTTCATTAACTAATCATTCTAATGAACTTATCAATTATCTCTCGTTCTCATTTTGGGACTCAACTGTTGATGCTCTCAATAAAAAGCTCAATAGTAACGTTGGTAATCAACTATCAGCATCGGATATCTATGAAATTGAGTGGCACCTTTTGAAATTTAAACCATTCAAAATTCTCAATAAGGATGTTATAAGCAAGAAGTATGAAAAAATTTTACCCAGGAGTGATATTACCATTGATTATGAAATTACTGCAAAGCGTGGGATTAGAGAACTGAAAATCATATTGGAATATGCCCATAAGTTGGCAGATTTATCTAAGTCTTTCGTGAAATATGTGCAAGTCCCAATCAACTTGTCCATAATGCCATCATTGGAAGTCGTCGGATGTGATATTCTACCCCTTTTTTCCTCTTCATTACACGGTTTTGAAGGATTAAAGAGTGAGTATACTCATCAAAACTTGGAGGAAGTTTTAAAATTCATTACTAGCATTATCGATTCCGATACAAAGGACATCAGTGATTATTGCTTATTGATAATTGACTTGCGGAATTCGTGGAACGAAAAGCTTGTAAGTCATTTGGAATATGCAATTGAAAAATCGGTAACATTCGAAGTGGAGGATCTTATTGAGCCTGGAAAGACCTCAAGGTTCTTATTGCCAATGAAGCGTATCTCCAATGAGGACATCGATTTATCGAAACCAATTCCATCTTTAAGAAATAAACAATTTGTGAAAAACTATTCCCTTAGTGAACAAGATGAGATGCAAATGAGAGAATTATTTTGGTTGCGAAGTGTTATATTGGAGAATTTGAAAGGAACTTGGAGATCAGTTGGTGACAATGATGTAAGGCATGGTTATACTGAACTTCGTAACATTCGTTTGACTAACAAGATGGCAAATATCCTGATCCATAATCCTATAAGAATAACCAGCTCCATATTCTCTGACACAAGACCCACTGAACCTATCAAGAAGGTAGGAACTCAATATATTTTAAATATTGAAGAGTTCTATTTCTTGAGGACAACGATCATCAATAACTCGAATGTTAAAATCAAGGGAATTCTAAGACATCTTCCATTTNCAATTAGTGGGTTGAGCTCCTTGAGTTTGAACACTCCAAACTACTCACAAATGTCACTAGACAGAAGAATATTGATAAACGGTGTTCTTCAGAACTATCTAGGTGAGGACGGTGTTAATCCTGGGGACAGGATGGATGTTGACATTAGCTTTGTGATCTTAGAGAAGGGTGAATATGAATGGGGCTCGGTTTTGGAAGTCATGAACTCCAATACTATTCAAATAACTGAAAGAGAACCGATCAGCTTGTGTGCTGTCTAATTTTGCAGAATCTCGGTCGTTTTTATACGGTCTTAGGCCAATCATAAAAATGGGCTGGTTCGAATCAGCAAGGTCATGTTTGCTAGCTGTGCTAGCAAACTGAATTCATTATCTATATACAAGAATAAACTTTATTTATCAAATCTATTTTCTGTTGTCCAACTTGAATGGTAATTGTTGGGCACCTTCAGCCTCCAATTTCTCGATATATCTGGCTCTGGTCAAATCGTTGAATCTCTTATCTTGGAAATGCTTCACCCAACTAGCAACACACTTGCCTTCGAATTCCTTTCTCAACTTGCCACAATTGGACTCCACATTCTGTTGCTCTTTTGGATCTAATGAGTTGTCGATCTTGTTTTTGGTCAAGCACTCAAAGAACTGGTCGCGGGATTCCCAGCACTCCTTTCTCTTGGATTTGTTTGGTGGCAACTTTGGCACGTCTTCGTTCTGACTGAAAAACCCCATATTGATCGGCTAGTTGTTAACATCCCAAATGATGATTTTCGATGTATNTATGCTCACGTGCGAAATTGTCGTGTGCTTGTCAATGGGGTTTGATTTGGATTGAATAAGGCTAGTAGTCACTGCACCATTAAATAGAGAAATGATCCTCAGTCTGTGGATAATGCTTCATAATATGGAATGATGACTTTGTTGGCCCTAAGCATCTGCTGATTTTTGTTTTCTTATCATCATGAAGAATCTTGGAAAAGCCCAGATTCTTCATCGGGGCACGACCACCTTTCGATGGAGACGGTTTGTAAGACGAAACAGGTAAAACAGAGTTCAGAAGTACTGGTAATACGTCAGAATAATGTTTCATCGCACCACCGTTATTATTCTTCAACTACTTGCAAATAGAAACATACAGGAGCTTTGGTTATCATAGTGAATCGGATTGCAACCACGACTTGTAATTTAACTAAAATCAAGATCAAGAAATACTTGATCTTGATCTCAAAAAATACTTGGGTAGAATATTGCTTTAGATAGTGCACTTTAATAAATGCTTTAAATCGTTAGTGGTAGGCCAATACTGCTCTTGGAGAAATACTCCGCCAGAATACGGGTAACAATTTCATCCGCACTGAAAATTGGGTGCAACATCTCTCTAGTAATTAACCGCAAGCCAGATCATGATATTACAATGAAAAACGCTCAAATATACCTAATAATACTCTCGTAAAAAGAAGACAGCTCTGAAGCGAATCTGTCTCGGATACAGCATTCATGCGTATCCTCCACACAAATATGAAGAAACGAGCTCGTACGACTCGTAAGCGCACACACTCGGTTGGTCGATGCAATGCTACTGGTGCGAAGTGATGCTGGCAGTTGGAAGAGTATACTTTGTCAAAGTGGCCATAAACTGACTAACCCAGTTAGTGTTTTAGGTACGATCCTCCTCAACTCATTGGGAACAATAGGCGAGTACCGGCACACAACAGCGGCTTATGCTAGTGGCCCGAAAAGAAGTTCAACAACTTGACTGAAGTTAAAGCCTAAAAGCCTAGCTTATAGTGCAGCTTTGTGGGGCATTTTCTACCATAACAGACTGGGCCTATTTGACCGGAACTAAATCCCCGCCTTCCCGTATGGTCCTCAAGCAGCAGTGGTGGTTCCAGGGCGGGGTACTGGAAATTAAGAACATATTAGTTCGTGTTCGCCTACCCATTCTGGTATCCCCACCGAGTACCTCCGGGGTTCACGTGACCACGTCTTCACTGAAGCCATCGAGGGTCCCCCATCTCTGCTATATATAGATACCACTTCGACCTTCAACCACTCGTATCCAACCATGTCTGGCCCAACCGATCCTTCATCGCCAGTGATCCTTGCCGTACCCGAGGACGCCAACTTCCAGATCGAGCACGACACTCATGATGCTGAACACCCTATCTTCAAAATCAAATACCGTTCCAACTCCGTGATCTCCACTGGAGGATTATCAGAGATCTCCAACCTCGACACCCTCCCAATAGTCAAAGTCTTGGGAACAGGAGGTACCATCGCTTCTAAAGGGTCCAGCTCTCATCAGACTGCTGGCTACAAGGTCGATCTCACCATTGAAGAGTTGTGCATGTCCATTCCAGACTTGTCAAGCACATGTACCTTGGAGTACGAGCAAGTGTTGAACTTGGACTCCAAGGAGTTTGGTACCGAAGAGTTGCTCTTGTTGCATGCCAAAATTCAGGAAGATTTGGCCAAGTATGATGGAATTATCATCACCCATGGTACCGATACCATGGAAGAAACGGCATTCTTTTTACAGATGACAATCAACACCTATAAACCCATTGTTATGTGCGGATCAATGCGTCCTTCAACAGCCATCTCGTCAGATGGCCCAATGAACTTGTATCAAGCTATTGTGATTGCTTCGAGCAGGTCTTCGCGTGGTAGGGGAGTGTTGGTGGCCTTAAATGACAGGATTGGTTCTGGCTTCTACATCACAAAATCAAATGCCAACTCCTTAGACACATTCAAATCGATCGGTCAGGGATACTTGGGGAATTTTGTCAATAACGAAATCCATTACTACTACCCAGCTGCAAAACCGTTGGGAATACGTTACTTTAACTTGAACCTTGCGTCAAAGATCGACCTCCCAGAAGTTCCCATTCTTTTCGCTCACCAAGGCTTAAATAATAAAATTATAGAGATAGCCATAGAACAATTGGGTGCAAAAGGTTTGGTTTTAGCTACCATGGGTGCAGGATCAATGGCCGACAAGTCCAACGAATTCATCGCAAAATTATGTCAGAAATACGGAGACAAATTCCCCGTTATTTACTCAAAGAGAGCCATGGATGGTATGGTTCCAAAAGGCTCGCTTCCCCAGTCTGTCGGCTCCGACCTGATACCCTTTGACTGTGCTATTGCACTGGGATACTTGAATCCACAAAAGTCTAGAATTTTGTTACAATTGTGTTTGAACGAAGGTCTCAATTTGTCTGAAATCAAACATATTTTCGGAGGGGTTTACGGCGGTTAGATAAATTGTATATTAGTTGCATAATCAAAATAGATAGTTGCGTGGGAAATTTGTTAGCAATAAGGACACTATGTCAATTAACCTTAAAAGAATAGCCAGGGGCGCCAATAATAGAACAATAAATAAATGCGAGTGAAGTTCATTGTCAGAATGCTTATGATCTATCATAAGCAGCCTCAACCTTTTCTTTGCAAGACTCGAGAATCTTCTTTCTTTGCAACTTTTGGGCAGAAGTAACAAAACCATTTTGAGGAGTCCACTCATCGTCCAACAATACAACTGCTTGGATGATTTCGATACCCTTCAATCCTTGAGACTTACCAGTAGCAGCAAGAGACTTTTGCACAGCATCAGCGACCTTCTTTTCTTCGCAAAGGTGAGACAATTCCTTGGAGCTCAATTCATCCTTTGAGTAGATTCTTTCATCAATCAACAAACTCTTAAGAGCTTGTTCGTTAGGCAAAACGATAGCAATTGGCTTAACCTTTGATTGGTCGGCGTAAGCACATAAGTTGAGCACAACTGGGTTAGATCTGTAAACAGATTCCAACTTCTCCAATGCGATGTATTCACCGTTCAATGTCTTCACCAAGTTCTTCTTACGGTCAATAACTCTCAAATTACCATTTGCGGTCCATTCACCAATGTCACCAGTTCTGAACCAACCATCTTCAGTGAAAGCTTCGGCAGTTTCCTTCTCGTTCTTATAGTACTCCTTGACGATAGACTTACCAGAAAGAAGAATTTCACCTTGGTTGTGCTTAGCGTAGTAACCTGCATCAGCGACATCAACCAATTTAGCGGTAACTGCACCAGTCAAGGTACCAGCAACATCGTATTCGAAATGATCAACCTCACAAATAGTAGTTTGGGCACAAGTTTCAGTCAAACCGTAACCAATCAACATTGGAGCGATCAAAGTAGAAATGAAAACTTGTGTATCCTTGGAAATTGGAGAACCACCGTTCATAATAATTCTCAATTCACCACCAGTGGCAGCCTTGATCTTCTTGAAAATGATGTCAAAGATAGAAGCACCTGGGATGTGGTAACTGCTGAAGGTAGTCTTGGCTTTGTATGCAGCCCAGAAAATCTTTTGGGTGAGTGCAGGCAAGGCCCTAACCTTTGCTAAGACACCCTTTCTGACTGATTCCCAAACAGCAGCAACACCGACCATAATGGTTGGCTTGAATTCTTGCAAATCGGATTGACAGTTCTTACAAGAGGCCTCAGTCAAGGTTTTAACATTGGCGTAACCCAAAGTTCCACCCCACCAAAGAGCACTAAATTCAAAGACCAATTCAAAAATGTGAGCCAATGGCAAAAATGCAATAATACGATCGTGAGGTTTAACATCTTTTCTACCAACATTGGAAGAGACACCACCGACAGCGGCAATAATGTTGGCATGGGTAATAACCACACCCTTTGGATCACCAGTCGAGCCGGAAGTGTACATAATACAAGCAGTATCATCGGACTTTGGAGAAATCTTTGAAGAAAGTGGGGTTTCCTTACCCAATTCAATGATTTCGTCAAAGGAGAAGAACTTCAAGTCTGGTCTAACTTCCAAAAGCTTCTCCTTGGCAGCAACAGCGTCTTTGTAGAATTTGCCACCCAGACGCTTGTCACCCTCATCTATGGGTTCACTGTGGATAATGTACTTGACGGAGGTGGCTTTTTGTAATGGTCTAATCAATTGACTCAAGAGGGTGTTGTCGGTGAAAACAGCATTGGATTCGGTTTGGACCAAGGAGTGGGTCAATCCAGATTCACCCAAAGTGTCGTATGCGGTAACTACTGGGAGGGAAATGTGGGAGGCAGCCAAGAACGATTGGAGCCATTTCTTGGAGGTACCGGCAAAAAGGTGGAGCTTGTCCTTTTGGTTGGGTTCCAAGCCGGCAGCCACAAGTCCCGCGGCGATATGCCTGACGGTTTCACCCAATTGCTTGTAGGTGATGTAGTTGTACTTGGAGTATTCGTAGAAGGTCCAGTCCTTGTCGACCTTAGTTTCCTTGCCGTCCACAAACTTGGTGACCTTTTTGGTTTCGGTGTGGACTTCCAACAAGTCTCTCCAACCCATGGCTGGGCGGGAGCTGTTGCGATGGACCACTTCGTCCAAGAACTCTACCAAGTTAGTGGCCTTGGAGTCGTAGGGTCTTTCCACGGCGCCGTCCTTCTGGGCCAACTTTCTTCTGGGGGCAGTCTCGCCTGCCTTTGCTTCGCCAACGGCTACGGTAACGGGAGCCATGATGTCGAGACGATTGATTTAGGGATTCGATGGATTAAACCAGCGCCGCCGAAAAGAGCGAGAGTTTCGGTTTATATAGGCGCCAACATTTTTACAGGGTTTAGTGCGAGTGTGATCATGAAATAGCAACAGAGAGGGGAGTAGGAGGAGGGGCAGTATATTGCCGTTTTAGATACCACCGCCTTCCTATCACAGGGCGATGGTCCATGCAGGTAATTATCCCTAATACCTGGCAGAGGCAGTAGTAGCTAGTGGCAAAGTAGCAGTAGGAGCAGTAGCAGTAGTGCTAGTGGCGGTCACAGTGGACGTGGACGTGGACATGGACATGGACATAGACATGGACATGGAGTGGTGGTGGTATCCTACTTGGCGGTGGTCTCCGCTATTTTCTTGTCTCTGGCACCCAATAGGGCAGGCGTGGCAGCAGCGTGCCCTGGTGCGATGGTTCCTGATAAGAACTCGGCTATTGCAGTGCAGTCGGTGAGAGATGAAGCGGAGATACGGGCACGTGAGGTTCCAGTGACAGCCTGGGGTCAGCCTCCGTAATTGTGGCAGGGGTAACGGGTGGGGTATCGTTGCTGGCAGAGGGTGCACAGTACTACGAGGGGAGCGCAAAACGGGAGCTGAAGGAGTGAGAATTACTGGATTGGTGGCGAGCTACTGGGAGTTGGCTGCCCCGTGGGTGGTGCAGCGGCTGCTGCCACCATTGAGTGGCCAGCACGCCTGGTGGTCCCCGCCACGGCCACAGGGATCGGTTCTTCCGAGGCACTGGATGTGGGAAAATGTTGTGGAGATTGTTTCCTGCAGACAATTCTGTTGGGTCCCTTTTTACTTGATTAGGCACCGAGACTTCGGACTGCAGGCAGAGTGGCGAAAGTGGCTGCAAGAGCATGGGCGACACCACCTGCCATTGGACTATCACAGGAAGATGGCCGTGTGCTCCGCCCGGCAGATGCATGATGCACCCGTCAAAATTCCCTGTTAGAGCCCAATGCTAGTGTCAAGCTGGCATGCGCGTGCGCTTACTAGCAACGGAGAGAACAGATAAGAAAGGGCGGACTGCATCCAGACGAGTGATCTGGATGGGCAGTAGGGATGTTTTCAGCCAGTTTGACTTCTATGCATTGTTAAGAGTGGCCAATGGCTAACTCGCACGGATCTTGACCCGGCCCCAGACGGATTGTTCGCTGCCACAATTCCAGCTCACTGCAAGCCACTGCAAAGCCCTGTAGTGCCCGGCACCACCATGGACCTCGGCTCATGCACCCTAACTACCACATTTTTTGACTGGGTTGATCGCTCGGGTAGGCCCGTAGCTAGTGCTTGTAATCGCCAACATGCAATTCGTACGCCAACGACGTTTTCTGCTACCAGAACCACCCCCTCGATAGAGCCTTTGCAATCGACTGGTAAATTTTAGCCGTGCGCTTCCTCGGCTTTAGAAATGCGATGAGTTGATTTCAGGCTGCCCGACGCATGCAGAATAGATTTCTGAGCGCTATGGCAATGGGTGCAAATCCTGCATGTATCTCTCGGTATTAGTACCACCTTCTTGCTACTATATTCAGGCAGAAAGGCAGCTGAAAAAACATCCTTACTACTCTTACCTCCCTCCACCCGACTGTTATACTCTGGGGTCTACCTACTACAACGCTTTTGGGTATCTGCTAGGATGTTTAATGGCATGGGTGCTTTCTGCATTAAGCCTGGCGGTATGTCTTTTCTGAAAGTGCTCTGCTATTCCCACAGCATTATAGTTTCTCATATATAACGTGGCTCAGCATGCCTGACGTCTCAACCTACAGTAGTTTGAAATTCTATGATTAATTGTAATGAAATAC
The DNA here is from genome assembly GCF_001661415.1 of Suhomyces tanzawaensis NRRL Y-17324. Lineage (NCBI taxonomy): Eukaryota > Fungi > Ascomycota > Pichiomycetes > Serinales > Debaryomycetaceae > Suhomyces > Suhomyces tanzawaensis. The sequence continues at coordinate 141,207 of NW_017963638.1, forward strand.
ATAAGAGGTATGGACTAGCTATCCCGGTTAGATGATATGATATTAATATGAACGAGAAGATTAAACCTGTAATCTTTCTTCGAATCTCAACTCGTTGTTGATTGGCAATCCAACCAACAATCTCAACAAGTTCTCCAAAGCTTGTCTTTGCTTGTTCAAACCGTTGATAGGCTTGAATCCTGGCTTGCTCAAAGGTGCCTTCAACCAGTAACTCAACAAGGTCAACACGGCGTAGAAGTCGTGGTACTTTTCGTCGCTTTCGTCAGCACGCTTGTATTGGACTCTTTGTAAGAATTCGGTGATGATGACCAAGTCAATGATCAATGGAGTAGCCAACAAGGAGTCTTCACAGACGTTGTGGATACTAATTTTGTTGTGACCTCCCAACATCAATTCGGAGTAGTATTCGTCCATAGCAACCTTGGAGTCACCAACGGCAGGCAAGTACTTAATGACGATACAGTGATCGATCTTCTTACCGTTTTCTTCATTGTACAAAATCTGGTTGGACTCGATGATATCGTCAACGACAGATTGCTTGGAAATTTCCTTGGAACGGAATTGCTTTGGAGCACTCAAGTTGTAACCATCGTTGTTACCCAAGTGATTGTATGAAGCAATGGAAACTGGACGAATACCAGCATCAACCAAGAATTGGGCCAAGACAGACTTGATCTTGGTTTGACCACTCTTGAAGTCATCACCACCAATGAAGGTGTTGTATCTTTCAGCCAATTCAATGACACCTGGAACGAAGGTGTTTTGAGGAGAACCGTTGATGTATGGGACGTTTTCCAAAATGGAAGCAACGGCGAAGATAGTGGATGGAGCAACTTCCTCGTGGTTGTTCTTGATGGCTTCCAACAAGTTATCAGCAGTGTCATTGACCTTGTCAATTAACTCAGCATATCTTTCAGTGTTGGCAGTCCACAAGACAATAACCTTGTCCAAGTTGTTTTGCTTCTTGAAGTCACGAATATCAGTTCTGACCTTTTCGACATCGGCCCACTTGTTGTTGGTGTTAACTTCACCACCCTTACCAGTGTTGAAAACGTTGTCAGCACGTTCCTTTTGGTTCAAGGCAATGAAATCTGGGTAGTAAATGGAGGACAATGGCTCAATGTCTTTGAGGTATGGGCGCAACTTCTCTTGCAAAGAAACATCCAAGACCTTGGCTCTCTTCATAGCTTGGTCTAATGGAGCCTTGCTGATATCCCAACCACCGACGACCAAATCGTTAGGGTTGACGAATGGAACAATAGAGTTAAATGGGGCATAGACATCGTTACCATCGGCATCAACACCGATCTTGACGGTGGAAGATTGGGTGACCGAACCGTAGTAGTTTGGCTTGACAACACCTTCCTTGGTTTCGAAGGAAATGTTGCTCTTGTTAGCCAAAATGGAACCAACCAAGGTGGTACCGTTGTTACCACCCAAACCAACCAACAACAACCCAGTCTTTGGGGTCTTCAAGTCAAGCTTGAAATCATAGTCAATGGCAGTTGGAGTGACGTTCAAGTTACCTTGTGCGTCCTTCTCAACGAGAGAGTTTTCATAGGTGAACTTGGTGATTAAAGTATCATCTGTTCTGACGGCCTTACTGGATTTGAAGTTGATAGACATTGTGGAAATAGATCTTGGTTGAGTAGGTTTAAAGAAGATAGATGAGGGGGGATTCGTGCTCTTCTTATAGTTTTTGACAACAAGCACAAGCAATTGTTGAGTCGGTGGGCGGGTAGCGAACTACCCGTAGATTTACACATTCATACGTGTATTTTGCCCTTTTCATGCACGCCCCCTATGTTCCTCACCATCACCCGGCGAAGTTTCGGCGAAATGGGCAAAGTCCCCCCTCTCAACATATCACAAAACACACAATTAAGGAAACTATAACAATATGTTCATACCTGCGGCTTTTTTTAAGCTTTGAGTTCCCATCCGCAAACCCCTCATGAGCAATCGAAGACTTTGGATTGGGCCAAAGTCCCCATTCTACCATCACTATCTACTGAGCCTCAAGAATTCGTAGGGCCCACTTCATTAAACAGTACTCTGTATGCACTCGTTGGAGATCACCGATCCTATTGGGAATGTAATCCACAGACAAGCATGTGCTGGTATTGTTTTCGGCCGCTGGTGCGTTTTGTGTAATTTATTTCGGCGAAATTTCTCGTAGTGTACACATGGTGGTTGTGAGTCTGGCACACTGGAGGCAGTTTTATTGGCTGAAGGCTATCAGGATATAGGAGTACTGTTGAGTTTCACTTCTGTGTGCGTCCATCTACCCTACCAATTCAAGAATTTGATTGGGTGGGGGTCGTCAATTGGAACGTTCTAGTGCCAGTGGTTAAGCGCACCAGCGAATCACATTGTCCACGCTTGTGGCCAGACGGCAATATCGGCATTAGAGCCCAACATGTAACATGGTTGATCTAACTACCAGTACAACACTTGTTTACGTAGGGCTCGCCGAGTTGAGTCGTCAAATCACGTGCTATATGTTGTTTTGTAGTCCTCCACAAGAGAACCATGACATTCTCTACAACTTACGTAGCATTCTCACATTGTGGGATTCATCCGATTCCACTTCTAATGGGCCTGGAAGTACAACGCATCAATTTTAAAATCTAATGCTTATTCTCTCCCACGAGAACTATCAGTTCATCTTTGGATCCATTACCTATTAAGTGACAGAGTGTATTAGTCCCGTCCCATTTTCTGCAACATACTTCAAATTTAAAATGGCCGAATTGACCTCAATTCTCTGGCACTCTCAAGTGGCGTATCTGGAGATCTAGCAGCTTGCTACGAAAACAACATGATGTATAAACACTACTAAGTTCTTTAAATGGGTTAATTAAGATTTGTTAGTTCAATTACTTACAATTGATATCATCATACTTCTGGAAGCAGGAGTGTAACATTGTCTACGCTTCAGAGTTGCCCAATAACTGCAAATTAACTGGCCAAAGTGAGGATCTCTCAAAGTAATGAAAGAAAGCCCGCACGTTTAAGTGCAACATTTTAGTAGAGCTGTACTTTATCCAACTGATTTGGCTCACAATCTAACCTACGCTTGCATTGAATAGGGCATCATTAAAAGCAGAAAAAAGAGAGAGAAAATTGGATCGGCAATTACTAGATACAAGTACTTTATGCTAAAAGAATAATCAATAGGGCTTTCCCGCATAGGCTTTCTATCCTAACACTTTGGGAACGATTACCCTAATTGATATGCGTAGCATCCAATAAATTGACGGTTGGGGATATCAAAGTTGGTCATTGGAGTTGATGTCACGAATTCTATCTGATATACCATTAGCTCTTCAGTGTCTTTGTTGGAAAGTCTAATGAAATAAATTTTAAATGGAGAAAATAGCACGACCTGGGTTAATTTTGCCTACAAAGGTGCCAACAATTTTAATAGTGGCTCTTCTGCCTATTATGGACTTTAATTGTTGTATGGCACTAGCTTGAGGTATTTTCCCTTCTTTCTCAAATTGGCAAAGGTATACGCCGCAATGGTAAGTAAACTTTGTAGCTGCAAATCGGATTTGCCAGGTGAGAAAATAGCAAGAGTTGGGCTCTTGCACATCCAAACTGGCCGGAAAGTAGTTTGTGTAGGGTGATTTACGTCAAAATAGGTCTTATTTAGCGACGTTACAAATAATACTCGAGTTTTCCAGCCGCCACTGCTTGGTATAGTGCATAAACATCTTATAAATTATAAATTGATCTTCAAATACGGAAGTCTAATGGTCCATTTGAGCCAAGGGTATAATATTTTCAAATCTCAGTTATTCCGGTCGCTGGTTGTAGCTGGATTGGGGCAAGGCCAAAGAAATATTTTTATTACGAGAAGAAGAGCATTAGCTTGTTATTCGTGGGCTCTGGGGTGAGCAGAGCAGCAACAGACCTTGGGACTAACAGGCATGTTGAGCGATGTTCGCTAAGTATAATAGCCTCGCTGGTACAATAGGGAGGCTCGATAATGCAGTGCATTAGAAGCGATGATGCATTCCATAGTTCTCTACAGACCGCAGCAATCCTTCTTAAAACTGATCTCAAACCAATGCACTCCGGGTTTCTGACAATTGAAACGAGGCTGTTGCTGGGCTGGACCAGGCTGGCTGACGATCCGAAAATGCTACTAGTTGCCTAATGCGGACGTCACGTGACACAAGCCATCTTGGCCCAATTGTACTGGCACAGCGACGCCCTACGCCCACGCTGGGTGGCAATGGTGCGCTAGCAGGGCGGTGCTGAGCACGTCGACTGCCTCCAGTGTCACCCCATCCCTTCGTTGCTTGGTGGAGCTGTTGGTAGTGAGTAGGATGGAGCCATCGCGACGCGTCTGGCCAGTCGCGCCCAGCCGCACCCCAGAAAATAGTGTCCCCCTTCGGCAAAAACAACCAGCGGCGTGCGATCAGACCGATATCGTGAGGCAAAGGAGGAGCCCCCTAGTTCACCAATTATAGGGGATACGTTCGTTGTTGCTGCTATTCTGAAACAAGCCTCCTGGCTCCCTGAATAGCCCTCTGGAACATAACCTGACAAGGGCCTATTGAATAGACTGGAACGTTTGTTCTACCAGGTGGTAACAATCGGACGTTCCTTGCAGACACTTTAGTGTCTAAAGCGAGCAACGTCTATTGTGCGCTTGGAGTACCGATTGGGGGTTGGGCCAGCACCCGCTGCACTAGTGGCCCAAACGGCCCAACGTAGATCGAAGTGTAATTCGGACACTCCGAAACCTTAGTTATACGGTGACAGAACGAGGCCATGATGTTGTACCAGAATCAAGCTCGTCTAAGACATTCCCAGACACCACGTCCTGTGCATTCCCCGGAACGCGTATTGTCCCTGCTACTGTTGATACCCCTGAAGTAACAACGCTGTCGTGAACTTTCGCGGTGATACAAAGTCGCAGGAATTTTGCACCTAAACCAACCAGCTAGACCAGAGGCTCCAGTGTCGGGGGAGCTTTGACAATGGCTTGCTCGCCCGTCCCCACAGCACACTAGCAACCATATTTTTCATGCTGGGCGTATTATCTGGCCTTCTCCCGGAAGTGGTGTCATTAGCCTATGGTTGTTTGGCATCGATATTTTTATCAGCCATTGTGAAAAATAATGCAGCCATGCCATGCATGAATCTACTCCCAAAGGGATACACTAATTACAGAAAGGGATTGCCAAAATAGACACGGTTCCCTGCACCTTCTCTGCAACCAGAATCTGGCATGTATATATATATCCACCATGCCTCCCCATCCTGGCCTCTCATCACTATCATCCCGACCCCAGAAATCCAGCTAGAGTTCACCACTCCACACTCCTTTGTCACTCCTTTCTCTCTCCCACTCCTGTCGTTCCTTACGTACCCATGCTTCTCTTCCTCACCCTCATTTTAAACTCACTTCTTGTGGTTGCAGCTTCTGGCGACGTCGTTCTTTACTGGGGTCAAAACTCCGATGGCAACCAAAAGCCGTTGGCCGAATACTGCCAGTCTTCCTCAGTGGACATCGTGGTCCTTTCCTTCCTTTATGCCTTCCCCAACAACTTCCAATTGAACTTTGCCAACGCCTGTGAAGGCTCTTACACTCCTGATGGAACCTTACACTGTCCTCAAATGGCCAAAGATATCAAGACCTGTCAAGGCTTGGGCAAGCAGGTGTTATTGTCCTTGGGTGGTGCCTCTGGTGCCTACGGTTTCTCCAGTGACTCCCAAGCCAGCGACTTTGCCACCACCTTGTGGAACAAGTTCGGTAAGGGGACCGATGACTCCTCAAACAGACCTTTCGATGATGCTGTGATTGACGGATTTGACTTTGACATCGAAAACAACGACCCAAGAGGTTACGCTGCCTTAGCCACTTCCCTCAGACAACTCTTCGCCAAGGACTCCTCCAAGAAATACTACCTCTCCGCTGCTCCCCAATGTCCATACCCTGATGCCTCTGTTGGCAAGCTTATGGAAAATGCTGACCTTGACTATGCCTTCATCCAATTTTACAACAACTACTGTGCTCTTGGCTCCCAATTCAACTGGGAAAAGTGGGAGGAATATGCTGAAAATGTCTCTCCTAACAAGAACATCAAGTTGTTCCTTGGATTGCCAGGAAGCACCAGGGCTGCTAACAGTGGATACACTGAGATTTCTACCATCAAGCAGTACTTGGATCAATTCCAAAACTCCAAGCACTTTGGTGGATTCTCTCTTTGGGATGCCACTTCTGCCTGGACCAACACTGGATCTGATGGAGAAAACTATGCACAACAATTGAAGGGATTGGTCGGCTCCGGCTCCTCTCCTAGTGAAACCTCCACCAGCTCTACTGCTGCTCCAACTTCCACTGCTGCTCCAACTTCCACTGCTTCTCCAACTTCCACTGCTTCTCCAACTTCCACTGCTTCTCCAACCTCTACTGTTACTCCAACCTCTACTGCAGTCCAAACTTCCACCTCCAATTCCTTCCCAACCAGAGTTCCAACCACTCTCACCACTGTCACTTCGACTAGTGCAAGTGAAGTGGTTACTTCCTCGGAAGAAGAATCTTCTACCTCGGAATCTGTGCCAACTACTAGTGCCCAAACTACTGAGACAAGCAGCTCTGTTGCTCAGACCACTGAAACTAGCAGTTCGGTTGTGCCAACCTCTGAAACTAGCAGTACTGTTGCTCCAACCACACAAAGCAGTTCGGTTGCACCAACTACCCAAAGCACTTCTTTCGTCCAACCAACGAGCACTTCCCTCGCTGGTGGTGACACAACCTCCTCCACTAATGTTCCAAGTTCAAGTAGCCAACAGAGCGCAAGTGGAACCACTAGTGGGGCCATTGCTTCATCGGTTGTGACTCCAATTGTCAAGCCCACCACTGAGTACGTCCAGGGACACTTGGTTACCACTTTCCAAACAGTCTACAAGACTGTTGCTACGACTCGTATCATCGCCACTGTCACCACCCGTGTGTAATTGTACGGTCAAATACCCTCCTTTCTAATACCCTCTGTTTTCTAATGATTTTTTTCTTTAGTTCTAGAGCCAGCTCTATAATACAAATGAATAATGATAAAAAACCTTGTAAGCCACATTCTCCTACTTGATTGCTTGTGAGTACTAAATTAGATTGTTTCGTTCAGTCTTGATTGCCATTATCGAGTCTTTGTTTAAAATTAGCAGGCTGACCGAGCTCTATAATTTGTAATTTTTTGCAATTTTTTGAATAAACTGCGACCAGAGCAGAGATTGTAAACTACTACATTAAGACTTGTTGATATCGACAATGACGACAAGGTAATTAACACGACACTATGACAAAGCAACACCCGTCCAGATTTGTACTAATTATTATCTTTTTTTATTTAAATTTATTGACCACTAACTGTAGTTGCAATTCCATATTGAGTCCTGCAAGAAGACTCCGTGCTTTGGAATTAAGGTACGCCAGCTGAATCCCTTTCCCAGACCAGTTAACTACATCAAATAGGTCCTGTGGTTGCAACACAGTATCAGAGCCCCTTGGTCCCGTGTACTGAAGTGCTGGCAACACTAAATGGACCATTGGAAAGGTGGAGGTATTCATTTGACTTAATGCCTGAGCAGTCATGGTGGTGGGGCTTATCAAGAGCATGTAACTAGTGAGAACGGAGTTGGGGCCAGTTCTCTTTTTAACATGGTAATTGTAAATGCCAGCGAGTTCACGGACCAAGCTAGCAGTGATGCGACGGGATACGTTCTTACACTGGACCAAGACAGCTATATCCTTTTCCAACGAAATAGCCAGTGATGCAGCACCCCCCTCGATGGACTGTTTGACCAAGGACCGGCTAGAGACTTTTTCTGTACGGTCTAACTTCTCCTTGGAATAGGCGTGGAACTGACTTAGATCCCACTTTCCATAGAGATCCAACCCGTTGTCGTAGGCTCCTCCGGTTCGGATTAGTCCCTTGCACCGCAAGAATGATTCCAACATCTGCTTACTATACAATTCGTACAAAGTACCGTTGAAGTTGGCAGTCTCAAGGCTCACTTTATTGTGCTTGCAATAGTCCAAGTACTCCTGACACGTTTGGTAGCCACTCCCGCCCGAGAAATGGCGACAAAGACTGCCAGTACCAGCCCTGGCTTGACTACCCCACCGTTTGGAAGTCTGTAATGCCTTCAAACATATCATGAACTGGTGTTGTCGTGGTGTGTCACAAATTCATTTTTCAGATTGACGCGAGACACTTCTGACATATTATCCCCTTGATCATCACTCCACATCACAATAATGGTACACATCAACGGATTGTTAGCGGCATTGAGTGTCATTGCCTTGTGCGCCGCCTATTTACACGATGTGGCGCTTCATTACAGGTCGTTGGAGTCCAACACCAAGCACGAATGGGGGGTTTTGAGATACCACAGCGAACGCAACAAGGCACAATTCAAAGTCACCAATCCAGACTTGGAAATAGCGGGCCAGTACTGTCTCGGAACCAACGATATTCCTCACCACGAGTGCTTTGCCGTCATCGAGGGGTTTGCTACCCAGATAACTTTATTTTTGGACACACGTAACGATATTGCTGGGTTGGCTGTCACCGCCATCGGAGCTCCACAGACAACCCCCAACGTTGTGATAAACTCAGCGCAGGTTGCGCCCAGTCCCAACAAAACTCCCGCTGTCGATTCTTCGGGTGCAAAGAAGTCAAGTAAGCCAGCTACAGAAAAGATAACCAAAAAAAGGATTATCACCAAGACCGATGACGAGGGTAACGAGGTCGAGGTCGAAGTGGAAGAGGTGATCGAGGTGGCTGTGGACGAACGGAGTTGGATCCAGAAGAACTGGATCTATATTACACTCCCGCTCTTGTTCCTCATGTTGTCAGGCGGAGAAGAAAAGAAATAACGTAGAGCATTGATTAGCAATATAGTACCAGATAGCGTAACACGAAGTCATACAAACCGTGATTGTGGGGCCGGCCCCGTGTAATTTGCACCAATACTCCACAGCCAGTAGTAGTAAGATCTGTGCACCTTTGTCGCGGCAACGATGTCGCGGAGGAATGTCCGGGTCACCCCAAGATCAGCGAATCAGCATTGGAATATTCAACCATTACAAATCGGTGCTTGCACACCTAAACACAGCACAGAAAAATTTGTGGCCATAGGCAGTGGAGATATTGTAACCCAATAGAAACATACCCGGGTCTCATATCTAAAACTAATTGACGTTAGTGGAATCTAGTTAAAGATTCTATAGATACTTGAATTGAGCTTGACCCGAATACTTTTCCACAAGGCCCAGGGGTTTATTCACATATCATTTTAGCACCCATTGGCTCCCGATAAAGTTGTCTAGATATCAACACCACAATGTCCCTCAGAACTCAACTATTAAGAGGCAGCAAGCGTTTCATATCCGCTTCTTCTAGAAAGATGGCCGATGTGGAAGTGATTGTCGATGGCCGTAAGGTGTCGGTTGAAGCCGGTTCCTCCATCATTCAAGCAGCTGAATTGGCTGGTGTCACCATTCCTCGTTACTGTTACCACGACAAATTGGCTATCGCTGGTAACTGCCGTATGTGTTTAGTCGACGTCGAGAAGATGCCAAAGTTGATTGCTTCCTGTGCTATGCCTGTCCAAAACGGCATGGTGGTGCATACTGATTCCGAAAGAGTCAAGAAGGCCAGAGAAGGTGTTACCGAAATGTTGTTGGAAAACCATCCTTTGGACTGTCCAGTTTGTGACCAAGGTGGTGAATGTGACTTGCAAGAACAGTCTCAAAGATATGGTTCTGACCGTGGTAGATTTACTGAAGTCATGGGTAAGAGAGCCGTTGAAAACAAGGCAATTGGTCCATTAGTGAAAACTTCCATGAACAGATGTATCCACTGTACCAGATGTGTCAGATTCATGAACGATGTTGCTGGTGCCCCTGAATTGGGTACTGCTGGTCGTGGTAACGATATGCAAATTGGAACATACATAGAAAGAAACATCAACTCAGAAATGTCTGGTAACATCATTGACTTGTGTCCAGTTGGTGCCTTGACATCCAAGCCATACGCCTTCAGAGCTAGACCTTGGGAATTGAAGAGAACCGAAACCATCGATGTTATGGATGCAGTTGGTTCTAACATCAGAGTTGACGCCAGAGGTATTGAGGTCATGAGAGTTTTACCTAGATTGAATGACGAAGTGAACGAAGAATGGCTTTCTGACAAGTCGAGATTTGCCTGTGACGGTTTGAAGACTCAACGTTTGACCACTCCTTTGATCAGAAATGGTGACAAGTTTGAAACTGCTACCTGGGATGAAGCTCTTTCTACTGTTGCTGCTGCTTATGCCAAGATTGCACCAAAGGATAATGAAATTAAGGCCATTGCTGGTGCTTTGACCGATGCTGAGTCTTTGGTTGTCTTGAAGGACTTGGTCAACAAATTAGGTTCTGAGAACGTTACCACCGACGTTAAGTCTGCTGTTGAAGCCCACGGTGTTGACATCAGATCCAACTATATCTTCAACACCTCTATTGAAGGTATTGAAGATGCTGACCAAATCTTGTTGGTCGGTACTAACCCTAGACACGAAGCTGCTGTCTTGAATGCCAGAATTAGAAAGGTTTGGTTGAGACAAAACTTAGAAATCTCTGCTGTTGGCCAAGAATTCGAATCTACCTTTGACGTTTCCAACTTGGGCGCTGATGTCAAGGCTTTAGAAAAGGCATTATCCAGTGAAGTTGGTGAGAAATTGGCCAAGGCTAAGAACCCATTGATCATTGTTGGTTCTGGTGTTGCTGAATCCGAAGACGCTCAAGCTATCTACAAGTTAGTTGGTGACTTCTCTGCTAAGAATGCTAACTTTAACACCGGCGAATGGAATGGTCTCAACTTGTTGCACCGTGAAGCTTCTCGTGTTGCTGCCTTGGATCTTGGTTTCGCTACTTTAGACCCTGAAGTCGCTGCTACCAAAGCTAAATTCATTTACTTATTAGGTGCTGATGAAATTAAGAACCAAGATATTCCAAAGGACGCCTTTGTTGTTTACCAAGGTCACCATGGTGACTTGGGAGCTTCATTTGCTGATGTCATTTTGCCAGGATCTGCTTACACCGAAAAGGCTGCTACCTACGTCAACACTGAAGGTAGAGCTCAATCTACCCGTGCTGCCACCAACGCTCCTCAAGCCGCTCGTGAAGATTGGAAGATTATCAGAGCTTTGTCCGAATATTTGAATGCTAAGTTGCCATATGATGATATTCTTGCTGTTAGAACTAGATTAGGTGAGGTTGCCCCACACTTTGTCAGACACAATGTTATTGAACCCGTTTCCAAGGACATCGCTCAAATTGGTTTCCTTGATTTGGTTAACAAGAACAAGTCTGCTAAGATTGTTGGCGGTGCTTTGAAGAACCCAATTGATAACTTCTATTTCACTGATGTCATCTCCAGATCTTCTCCAACCATGGCTAAGTGTATCTCTGCCTTTGGTGCTAAAGTTGACAAGATCACTGACTCCAAGCCAGACATTAACTTTTAATTAAGTCGATTCTCAATACCTTACCAACTGCATAATCATATTTATTCTACTGGAGTGACCATCCTACCAATGCTCCAACAAAATTAGCAATGCTATAAAATTCATACAATAGAAATTGGAGGCATGAGAACTACACAGTGCTATATGCGGCACATTCTCCACTATATTTGAATTGAATTCTCATACTTGTTCTCATATAAACTTATCTTCAAAATCCGTTTTCCTAAGCATTTCCTTCTTTTTTTATCTCATATCTTCATTGATTATTAATACACATTAAAAAGTATAAAAGTATAAAAGTATAAAAGTATTAACTCAGAACTTGAACTTTTTGGTTGCCTGCTTCGTTTTAGTCGTTTCTTTGTCGGATTCTGTTTTCTTGTCTTTTGTTGAAAGATCATATCCAACTTGGTTACTGAGCACACCTCCAGATTCTGTAGTCTGCTCATCAATTATCGTGTACAAGGATTTTGATTTATTATCATCGATATCCTGAGATTTGGCTGGCAGAGTCACGGAATTTCCTAACTCTGAAATAGGAACTTTTGTTGGCTCTTCGTTCTCAAAGGTTCCTATTTGAAGGTTATCCTGGCTGTCCGATTCATTCACCTCTTCTTCCTCTTCATGTTCTTCCTCATCCTCTTCATCCTCTTCATCCTCCTCCTCTGAAGATTCCACATATTCTTGCATTTTACCCCAGTATTCTTCATCGTTGTATTGTTTATTTCCCTTTTCTCTGTACCCAGTATTCGAGTATTCTGTGTCCAACCCTGGTATAACCAAATTCTTGTAGGAAGGGGGCTTACCAATATCTTGCATTATTGAAATCCAAGGAGGCATAACTTTCATGTTATCCGTCATTTCCAACGCTTTCCGAAGGCCTGATGAAACAACTCCAGGTTTTATATGCGCAGTCAGTTGAACAAAATCATCATTGGCCTCCTTACCTTCAAAGTAAACATCACCAAAACCAAACATTCTCGGCTGTTCTTGGTGCTTGAAAAATGCATTGTACAACTTTTGGTAGTCGATGTCCAACCTCCCCATTTTGGGCTGGACTTTGTTTCTTTGTTCCTGTCTCAAATTTAATTCTTGCGGTTGCCTCATATCTTGGATTCCCGTATCACGAATGAACTTAGGTAGCTCAAACGGCATTCTATCCATACCTTTCCTTCCAGAAAGGTACTCTCGTTTGGCGGTCCAGTGGTCAGGAACCTGAATAGCGTTGGGCTGTGATTTCATTGCTACCAGCATGAACGGGTCTCTGGCATCTACATCGTGCCAATCAACGAGTTGGGGTCTGTTTGTGGAAGCTTTCAAGTATGCTAAAGAGACCTTATTCTGGAGTCTTAATTGACGTTTGGATAAAGGCTTGGTTTCGTCTTCATAGTCACTATCACTGTCCGATGCACTGTAAGATTCCTGTTCACTAAAGACTTCATCCTTTTGTTTCGATGGTTCATCTGGTTCTTCTGTGCTATTCTTGAACCGATCAAAGACTTGTGAAAATTGCTCCATCAATTCAGAGGAACCAAGCGGTACTGTCGTTTCAGAATCGTTGGTATCTTCAGCAGAGATGCTGGACTTCTCATTGTTTCTGTTCAGTAAAGGTATGGTTGGGGTTGGTTGTGGCGGAGGATTTGCCGGACCATTTCCATTAGGGTCAAGCTTCCTGAGCTTAGCCTTCTCTCGTCTAATCTGGTTCTTGGTTCTCTTTTGGTTACCCATGCTTGACAAGAGATGTGAAACTACTGGTGATGCGATGTAGCCAGATTGATAGTTGGTCACGTGATACTATATGTTTACGGTATATACTATATTGTGTGTCTTCAGTAACGGGTACTAGTGCTGTCTAGGCCACTGCTTGGGCATTAGGCCTTCTTTGGATACGTGTGCAATTCCTGCACCTCCTCTTTTCGTCTTGCTAGCCCATACTGGGCTTACCCCAAGTTCAATATCCGATTGACCGATTTTTCCCCCCACACACCTAGGGCCATTTCCACTAAACATAAGCCAGGATATAATGTCCAGATAGTATGATTGGTTATGAAGCCATATCTGCCGTGTGCTTTTGGCGGGGTGTTGAAGCTAATTCACGTCAGTCTCAATTCACTCTCTATTGAAAGAAGCCTCTTGTTCAACAGTTCAAGCTTGTCGTTGACCTCTTTGTCGTTCTTATCAACCATGTCGAGTGCTTCCTTCAAAGAATTTTCCAAGCTCAGGGCTATGTCCATAACAGAAACCTTCTGTTCTGTTTTCGTCTCCACTGTTGAAGCAGTCTTCGCCTCAGCAGTAATCTCTCCTCCATTCAACTGGGGTGTCGTGAGACCTGGTACGGTGGGCTCTATCGGAAAGGACATCACGTTGTTAGCTGGCCACCTAGCACTTGTGCGATGTGAAGTTGTTAGAGGGCTGTGGTAGTGCCTGATTTGTATAGCGCGATACTCAGTAGTTCACAAACCATTTTAGTTGATACTTGTCACCTCTCTTCAGCATCATGAAGACTCTGATATGGCTATTGGCATTGGCTGGGCTAAGCCAGGCGCTTACTGAGGAGTTCTCGCTATCCAAGTACAAGGTCAAATATGAGAATACCGCCATACCTATCAAAATAGCGAACGAGTTTGTAGGACTCGGTGGTGAGGGAGAATCATTCGAAATAGTCAATATCGATCGAGTTGATAACCGAGAGAAGTTCTTGTGTCGTTTACCCAAAGAGCAAAGGACCAATGGTACAGACTCTCATATGAAACAATCTATACCGAGCAATGCTGGAAATTCAACGGACAGAGAGTTGATTGAGAGCGCAATTGAGGCCATAACGGCATCCTTTTCCAGAGAGACTTGCGTTTTCGAAATTGGCTTGAATGGAGGATACTGGACATTTGGGTTCTGCTTTGGTGATAAAATTATCCAGTTTCATGAAGATATCATGCATTTTTTGGAGACCAAAGAACACAAACCAGAGTCCCCCAACTACATTTTTGCATTGGGACGTTTCAAAGGTGTTCCTAGGACGAAAGTTAAGCTGCAGAATCAAGCCAGCAAGCTCGAAAATGATTTAAATCCCGAGGACTTTCTGATCCAAGAGGACATAGTTGATCAATTGTCCGATTCGGGCTCTGCCATTCAATTCAGTTCTCAGAAGTTTGTTCAACACACATTGGGCAATGGAGGCATATGTGATTTGACCCAAGAACCAAGAACTGTTGATGTGGTGTACAAGTGTGACCTCAAGAACACCAGGGGAATCCAGATTTTGGAGGTACAAGAATACAAGACCTGTAGGTACCAATTGGTCATCAATGTACCCAAGCTATGCAATATCAAGGAATTCCGCCCCAATAATATCGAAGACAAAGTGATAGATATAACATGCAAATCAATTGATACAGAGAGTACAGAAGTTGCCAATGGAATTAGCAGAGATGACTTCGATTCTTTTAAAGAACTCACCAACGAGAACAACTTATTTTTGGCCGACTCCAAGTATAAGATTAACATAGCTGATTATCATTTGACTCCTTGTGGCTATGGGTTTTACATCGCACAAAGCCAGCAAGCATCGTCAATTCCAGCATGGAGTGACAAGACGTTATTAGTATACAATGGGGAATATGAATCGGCAACTGATATATTGAGACATGCAGGGGGGATGTTTCAAAAGGTTCTCGAGAGGAAGATCTTCTCTCCCGTTTTTGTTGGTCAGAATACGATATCTGCATTGAGTTGGTCAGATTCCTTTATTGTGTGGTACGAATTATTTGACTTTTATGGAAACTTCATATACTACGTGAGAGTTCTTCGGGATGGAGGCGATCAAGCGAAACAATTGGAACTTCAAGTAATTGATCCAAATAGCATGATCGATCAGGACGGGGACAAGGTGGAAATGCCAGAGTTTGAAGCACCCAACAAACAATGGAATTTTGAGAAATTCTACAGACCTTCCGAAGAAGAGAAAATCAGCTACGAACAGCCCACAACTGTTACAGTGACAATGACCCAGCCTGATTCACAGTCCACCGGTAGCGCAAAGAGCGAGCTCATAGCTAAGATAATGGCTGAGATCAGTCAAGAAAATGAGAACACCTTAAAGGACTTCTATGAATTTCTCATTTCCAGCGAGGCTGACGAAGAAGGCAACGCTGAAGATGGAGAACAACGGAAACAGGAAGAGAACCCGCCCGCTAACATGGAAACGGATGAGTTGTAGCATGTATAGTATCCCTGATTTACGCGTAGCAGGAGAATGCAGTGTAATTTTCAGTCTAGCTCGCAATGAAAAAATGTACATTTCAGTAATACAACCAAAGCCCATTCTATCAGGATCATTTAGATAAGAACTTTATCCATACTCTAGGATCGAGACTCCGTGCAACGGCATATCACCAACTACCCAGCTAAAAATTTGCGTTTGAGCATTATAGTCGAGCAAAGTCGCAGAACCACTCACATCATACGATATTAACCACGATGGTGTTAGTACAACGCATCTCCAAGAATGTTGTGAACCAGCCATCATCCAAACGTAATTTCTCGTTCCTTTGGAAGTTGTTGGCTCTCAACAACCCAGAGAATAAGGAAGTGGAAAGAACCTTGTACAAATGGGACGAATCCCCCTACGAGGACATCCGTACTCGTGCTGCATTCATCAGAACCAAGGCCCTTTGTCCTGTCACCAACCAACCGGTCAACTTTGTTTGTCCTTACTCTGGTATTCCTACCCATGCGTCCGAGGAAGCTTGGAAGAACGACAAGGACTATCACTCCAAGCAAAAGTATAAGTTATTGAAGAAGGTCAATCTTTACGAGCACGACATAAGATCAGGCCGTAAGTTTGACGAGTTTCTTTTCCCTGGAGAGCAACCTAGAGACTTCACTACCAACTTGTCGAACTGGGATAGTTTTTTCTACACCAGAGACTTCACCCCAATGAATACTGAATTCAACTTGGCAGCTGCCACAAAGGTTTTGACTTACCCAATTACCATTGCTGCTACCTTGCATAAATTTTCTCCATATGGCATGGAAAAGGGAGCACTTACCTTGGAGGGGTTGAAATCGTTGGCCGCATTGAGATACACTTTATACCCACCTTACACCAAGTCTACCGATTCTGCAGTGACATTTAAGGAGAGACCAATGAGAATATTCATAGTGGGTTCTAAGATGGAATCAATGCTTCCAGGCTATGTTTGGAAGCAATTTGGATACTTGTTCCCTAACACCAATTTTGAAATTCACTTGATCGGTCCAGAGGCCTACTTCGATAGAGAAACCAGATCTTTCGGTGCCACAGACGAGCCTCACGGACGTCCCTTGGTTAAGAGATTTGACGACCAGATAACTGTGCACTATCACACGAAGTACTTCCACGAGCTCTATGCGCAAGGTGATCTTTTCCCTTTTGACCCATACTTGGACGTTTTCTACTTGTTCCACCCTGGCTTCCAAACGGCAGACTCCATATACTGGGACAAGGCATTGAAGGGATTGTTGGATTCCAAGTGTGCGGTCTACCTTACAGGCTACCACGAAAAGGACATCAACAGAGAGATCTCCTGGTTACAAAACCACGAGTTATACGACGAGATGGACGTTTTGATGGACCCAACCGAGAATTTGTTTGNATGCACCAAGCTTGACTTGGTGGATATCAACCCTACTGAAACTTTCAACAGTAACAGTAAGATCTTTGCCTTCAGAGGTAAGAGATACCACGCAATCAAGAAGTGATTCTAACCCTTGTATATACACCATAGCTAATTGTGTATAGTGTACTTGTAAATACTAATGAATACCAATTTGCATCACGTGAAAATATCCAAATCAATTTGATTAGTGAGACACAGAACAGAACAGAACAGAACAGCACACTTTCCCAATAGATCTCAATTGGCGAGTAATATATCCCTCTTAGATACTTGAGGGTGCATCTGGAACTTGCCCACATGCTGGAGATGAACCGTCCTTTTGAACTCAGCTTGTCTGTTAGGGAAATAAATCGAACAGAAGAGACGCAAGCCTATCACCTAGAGGACCAATACAAGATCAATGTTACCTTGGAGCACAACATATACAGTTTATTACATCTGATATGGCTCTTTTCTGCAGATCGATCTTTGAAGCCCATGCTTTTAAAAATATATTATCAAGAAAGAAGAATCTATGGACCAGAGAGATTATGTGATGTTCTCGACACCTCCGAAGTTCCTACAGACATATCCGAAGATGATTTTGTATTAGAAGTCGACTACGAAATGTTTGATCATCCATCTCTAGGAGTTGCTGAGCCGGTTGAAGATCTCTTCGACTTAGAAGTGCGTTGGAATGATTTTCATGGCCGAATCCATACTCTGAGATATCGAGAAGGGTTGTTGTTCGAAGTGCGGACTCTAAAAGATTACATTATTCAAGATAGTGAAAGGTATGCCAATTCGAGAATGATCGATCAAGGGTCATTAACAGTGAAACTTCAACCCTCCGGCAAGATACTTGATGATCTGTTTAATATGCGCAGAAATTTGGGTTTGGATGTCACTCCCTTACACCCTGTCGCAATTGAAGTACAGATATCATTTAACACGAGATTCCACATCAAGGTCGAGTCTAATATAAGCCAGCTTCAAGAGGAGTCCAGTTTGTTTGAGGTCAATAACGGCACTACCGTTTCAGAATTAAGACGTCAGATCATTGCGAGACTAGACCAGTTTTCGGTAAGAAGAACTTTCGAGGATGAGTTGATAATGTTCTACCAGGAATTAGCCCTTACTGGAACCGGTAATTTGATGTTGGAGTTGGGAACGAGACCGACTCAAGCACAAAACAAAATCTACAAGATCAGAGTAGATACTTCCTCTACTGTTAGCGGGTCTAATGGGTTATTAAGCCGTGAATTTTTGAATGACCTCAGAGGACCCAACCGATTTGAATTCTTGCCACGAAGACCAGCACAGCAAAACGGCTCTGTGCAACCAGAACAGCCAATCCTACCCATTGATCCAACCAGAATTGTTTTTGAGAACGGCGTTGAATGGAACCTTGCAGGCGAGACTTACGAGAGAATACGTCCCAATCCCAACACTCTCACCACCACCGAAAGGAACCAACAGGAGTTGTTGGTTGATCAATCGGATATCTCGAGTTTGGACTACGAGTTTTCGTTAAAGATCGAGGATCAAGTCAAGCTGGTCTCTTTGAATACCTCGCAGTGTATTATCGTTGACAAGGGCGACCATACTCCATATTTGTTGCTAAATCCATCAGGGGCAGCGAAGCTATGCCTGCACTTTGGGCTTCCCAATGGCGATGCGTTGATCCAGCAAGTGCAAGTGTTGATGTACGAGCCGGCAAATCGTCCAGGAAATGCCAGCAACCAACCCCCCTCCGTACCCACACCATTACCCACACCTACCACCAACAATTCCACAGGGACCTCAGGGAACAGCGCACCACGTCCCAGTGCTGATGGAGCGACGGCTGCGTTGGTGCGGGTGTTCAATCTCTTGTTTGTGGGATACGAAGCGCCTGGCAACCGAGCGGTTTTATTTGTGCTCAAGTCGTTGTTGGTGATGAAACTTTTGGGGATCGAGCTTCCGCTTGAAGTATGGAAAATTGTGATTGCTTACGGGGTGGTTGGCACGCTTCTCTACTTGACAATATTCAAAGGCACAGAAATTGCAGCCTCTATCGAGGAGCACTTTCCTGAGAATAACCAGGTTCGCCAACCATGGGTGATCAGACCCATTTTGGTGCTAGGCAAGGTAATGAGGTTTACCAGTCGTGCCACCTCTGGGGTTTCGAGATCGATCGGGAACGAGGTCATCCACGTGCTAGTTGCAAGGACGAGAGACTTCGAGTATATTCTTGACAGCCGCCAGGGCGGTGCATGGTCGCGCTGGTGGTACAGGGTACGTGATGGTGGTGCCAATGCATGGAAAGACGCCCTCATGTGGGGCGTGACGTTTCTCCCCGATTGGGACCAGCGCATCGTGGAGTTGACGGAAGCATGGAGAAAAGACGAGATGGCAGAATTGGAACGTAGGGTCGATTTGGAGGCCCAGCTGGTGCAGGTGGAACTCGCGGTGTTCCACGACGAGTTTGGGTCCCACATGCCTGTGCCAGAAGACTTGGGCTACCACGTCTGTCGCCAGATAATAGAGTCGTCGGACGCCAGTCTCGATGGCCTCGCAGCTGCAGAATTCTACGAGAACAAGTATAACCTGTTGGTGGAGTTTTCGCTCAAATTGCAACAGTTCAAGGAACGGACGCGCTTTCTTTATGCACGTTTGGTTGAGATACCTAGGCCAGAGCCTCGGATAAGTACACGGGAACCAGCGCCATCTGAGGTGGAGGACCACGTAGAGCCGGAAGCGCGCACCACCGGCTCGAATGTATATAGCGAATAATGGAAGTCCATACACGGTATCCACCAGTAGCTGCGACAGCCTGCATCCGCCAGGCATGTTTGGCAGGAGCATGCACGGGACTCGTACCATTTGGCGCGGGCGCGGGCGCGACCGAGTGTAAACTGCAGGCGGACGTGGGCTCCAGGTTACTCCCATTCTGCGTAAACGTGGGTCCCGCGAACATCAGTCGCCTTTCAGGCACACCATGGGCAAAACCCATTGGCGGAAAGCACCAGCAAGCCGCCTGGGGGCGATTTGTTATGGGCCCCGCAGCCAACCGGCCCTCTTATCTCCAACTAATCTAGCACAAATCTGAACCCACAGAGCCGTCCAGCCCGATTTGTCAACAGTCCTGCCTGATTGGGCGCGGGAGCCGATCGTTTCTTCCAATCGATTAGCGACGTGCGATTTTTGCTTCTGGCAGATACTCCTGGCAAATCTTCCTTCGCGCCGCCCTCCTAATGCGGCAGCTGCACCACCAAGTTGAGCCTGCGGTTGACGTGCAGAGCTGCAGGCTTCCGGTATGTTTATGTTTCAACCAGGTGCGATTTTTGCACGGAGCCCCTGATTGGCACCAACCGAGATCTGGACTGCCAATGGCTGCCACCAAGCCGGGGATTGACGGCCGGTGCCAATTTTTTCATCTGTCAAAAACTCTATAAATATTGCCGGTCCCAGCCCCCATCTTAGTTTTTTTTCATCATCACTCAGATCTTCCAACTAACAAGTCCTTCGTTTACAATGCAATTCACTACCGTCGCCTTCTTCGCCGCCGCTGCCATCGCCGCCACCGTCACCGAAACCGAATCCCACGAAACTTTGGTTACCATCACCTCTTGTGACTCCACCGTCACTGACTGCCCAGCCAGACACGCTGAAGCCACCACCGTTTCTGCTGCTCCATCTAACGGTACTGCTCCAGTCGTCACCTCTTGGGAAAACGCTGGTAACTCCAAGTTCGCCGCTGCCGGTGCCGCTGCTTTGGCTGCTGGTGCTTTATTGGCTTTGTAAGCCTGCTAGCTAATACGGGTCTCTGACGCGCAAGCGCGCCTGAGTCCATCTTGTATATTAGTATAGATAATAATAAAGTTCGGTATCATTAGACTACCTGTAGCTATCGCATAGATAGTACTTTAATCTGAATATGAGATTGACAGATGAGTCGAAGCTGTTCCATGACTCGGTGTATCTGATAGTGACTTCAATTCCATATGGCAAGGTCACCAGCTACGGTAAGTACCACTAACACTTTGATTGTCGTTGCTAACGAACAGGCCACATAGCCTACCTTCTCAACCGTCCCCAGAACTCGAGGCAGGTGGGCTACTCCCTCAAGCATTGCAAGGCTATCATGGATACCTTGCGACAGGATGGCGAGTTGCTGTACTCCTACGAAACACTTCCCTGGTGGCGGGTACTTCTGAGCTCTGGCACAATCTCGCCTAGGGCAACTTCGGGAGAGTACGTTCAAGCCACCAAGCTAGCTGGGGAAAGCGTTATCGTGCTGGAGAACCACAAGGTGGATCTTACTGAATACGGCTGGTTCCCTGATGAGGTGGACTTTTAGATATCGATCAGTTGTGTCTGAACTTGGAGTATTACTTGGTGGTTTTAGGATATCACTAGTTGGATATGGGATATCGTTGGTTTTAGAGTACGCAATTTCTCAAGTAGTTTCAGCTTTATACATATCACCAGGATTTAGCATATCGCATATCTGACTTCAGCATAGATTCTATGATTCACGCTGAAATTCATATTACTTCCCCATTCAGTTGCATTTTCATCTATGAGAGCCGAGAGTAGTGGATCCATATCCTAAAAGGAACTTGTCCTTCTGTGCAATTCTTTCCCTTACTGTGAGTGATCTTCGATTTATGGATTGTGTATGTATCGTATCGTCATCTAATTATATACATTATTGAGATGTCATCGGACTAGGACTTTTGGACTTGGCCTTGGTGCTGTCCGACTTGGAGGTTTTCTTTTTGGGCCCAGCCGGCTTGCCTTTGTTAGGAATGTTCGACTGGGGAACTTCTTTGCCAGAAGGTTTTTTTTTGTTTCTGGGTTTCCCTTTTGGTTGAGCCTTTGGCTCCAGTTGTAGTGTGCCCATCTGCTTTTGCACCCGCAAGGTCTCTTCCTCCCACCATTTTGCAAACTCTTGCTCTTGCTGGATTTCCGCCAACGTCTTCCTCTCAGCTTCTTCTTGCCTGGCTCTTTCCACCCGAAGTGATTCTTCTATCATGATCTCTGTAAGTGACGGTGTTCTGATGCTTGGGACAGGGTCTGCAACCACGCTGGCTTGACTTCTAGGAGCATCGGCCAATGGAGTCGACTTGAAAACGCTCCGAACGGTCTTCTTCGAGCTACCCAACTTAGGCATTCCTGGAAGATCGTCGCTCACTGTAGCTTCACTATTGGTCTTAGACCAAGGGTTGGTGGGCAAAGATGATACAGCCTGGGTATTATCAACCACGTCACTGTTCTGTTCCATCGCCATCTTCTTTTTCCGTTCTTTCTGGGATAATTTAATCATGGGGCCGATCTTAATTTTGGAGCTGCTACTACCCTTGCGAGCCCAATCTGAACTGGTCTCTAGAACTGGACGTGAAGCAGTTGTAGGTTTATCTGAAAACAAGGGGACAGCTGTGCTCTTTGATGCCCAGTTTGAAAATGGACTCAAGCCCATCCTTGGTGCCGATCCAGTTTCGGAAATGTTGACATTTGGATCAGTGGAAGACAGTGTAGAGTTTATAGACAAAGTAGACAGACTAGCTGGTAAACTAACAGGGGCTGCCAGAGGTCTGCGTCCAGTATCTATGTTACTGACTAGGGAAGTAGTTGAAGACGATGCAGAACCGTTCTGAGTCCAAGGTGGAGTGGGTGATACACCGTTTCCATTGTTCTTGGATTTCCGTCTTCCTCCCCGATTCACCACCTCAAACCCAGTATCATCATCATTCTTTTCTTCTAGCACAGAAGAATCAATATAAGTCTCTTTTTCGCGAGTCTTGATACTGTTTCTGAAATCAAGAATCTCGTTGTTCACTGTAGAGCTTCTTCTTGAATTCTTCCTGTCTCGCTTTTTCTTGCCCTCCTTCCCATCTTTGTTGAGTTCATACTTGACATCAACCAAAGGTTTGAATCCCATGAATCCTTTTCTATCACTTATGAATATCTCGTTGTACTCTGTCATCAGTTCAAAGTAAGTTTTAAGGAGATTATCCGAATCCGTTTCAAACCAATTGGTCAACATTCCTTTGTTTAACACACCACAATCATCAGAGAAATCTATCGATTTACAATTTTGGAAGTAAATCACTTGAACCTCTAACTTCTGCATCAAGTCTAATGACAAATCTGTGAAAGTTGGATCAAAGAGCAAGATCTCCAAATTATTGTATATATACCAACAACAATTCATGAAAAGCTTCTCTGCAGACAAGGCATCGGCATGTGTCAACAAAATAAGAACATTATCCAAGTTAATCAAATCACTCAATACCACTTGCGATAATGATTTCAATTGGAACAATAATAATTCATCTGCCACTTCGATTAATTCTAATACTTCATTGATGTATTCATCCGTATCATCAAACAGATATTCGAAATCAAATATTTGATCGGAATGAGCTCCGTAGATAAACTTGAGAATTGCTTCAAAGGTCGTCAGACTTACATCTGTGAAATCTAAGAATTCAGTTCCATCATTTACCCATCTGTCGGAAAGTAAGGTTTCAAAATAGGCTGATCTTGCCTTCAAAATAAAGGAATGACATTTAATTTCATCATCCTTCAAACGGACAATAACATCGCCTGAATTTTCCACCAACAAAGTGGAAAAGATTTCTGTGACTCCCAATATTCCCAGTGTTCTTGTGTTCATATCAAAAATTTGAAATGTGCTCTTCAAATGATCTACCTCAAGTGAAACCTTCCTCCTAAATTTCACTATGTCGGAACAAGTACAATCTAACAGATTCAAAATTTCATCGTTTAGATCTAGGAAATCATTGCAGTAAACGAAGTGGATGAACAATGCCATGGATATAGCATTAATAGGACTCTGAACTTCTAGCTTGTTTTCATCCTTATAATACTGTGCCTGAAAATCACCAGACACAAAAAGGTCGTCAGAATTAGTCTCATCGAAAAGCTTCTTCATCGGTCTTGATCTCAACTGTAAAACAAGCTTATGAAAGCCTATGCTAACGGTGGGAAAATCCTTAAAAGTAATCTTGCAGTCAAATCCTCTGTTATCAGATGGTCCGTCGAGAAATTTCAGCTTGAACGACTTTTCGTTGGTGATATTCACCGAACCATCTTGAATAGTGTTTAATTCTAAATCATAAGTCTCTGAGCTTCTTGGTTTACGGTTCCTGATGTAATCGTATTTGTGATGATACTTTTTCTCAAGAAGGTCGACTACTCCTGTATTGTCTTCGGCAGTGGGCTCATCAGCTTCATCATTGGCAAGCCTATCTGGGTAGAAGAAGTTTGTGACATAAGTCTTGTAGTTATGATCCAACGTAAGCAACTGATCTTGTTTTCTATAGGTATTCTCGTCATTAATACAGCTCAAATAGGCAAGATCATCCACAAAATCATTCTTTTGCAATTTCAAAGGTAATAAATCCACATCGTCTCTCAAAAATCCAAAAGACGAAAAGCTTGGATCACAGAAAACCTGTACTACCTTATTTAAGTTATCAAGTCTTTTGAATTTGTTCTTAGTGATTGGCATTGGCAAAGAGATTTCTGTTACCGAATGTTTTCTTTGCTTGGTCTGACTTGACTTGATAAACACCGAGCCATTCCTTGTGCAAAGAACAATTGACCCATCATAAGACGCATCGATATCAGTGACCACCATGTCATGATCATATGCTCGCCATACAAAGAGATACTTTGTATTCTTATAGTCGTCAGGATTGAACGAAAAACTCATAACGTTACCATTATCAAGCAAGATAATACATGAGCCAAGGCTTCTTGCCACAATTTTTTGAATCAGAACAGCTTTAGTAAGACTGGTAGGTTTGAAAATATCAAAATGTTTATCACTGGACCCCTTCACTGGAATCTTTGGGAGTTTATAATGATGGTGTTGAAAGTATACATGAATATCATTCTTATCTGTGACCACAAAAGTACACAATTCACAAGTTTCAACTAATTTGACATTATCTCTAAGTGAAATGGCCCTTGGGGTAGATTGAATCTCTCCCTTGTACACGGTATCATCTAGCTTAAATTCAATATTTTGCGAACTAGCCGTGAACCCCATTTGACCAATATTCAAACCCCAAAAGAACAATTCAGTTTTGGTAAATACTACTCCGTGAATTTTAGAAGTAGCAACACCCTTGATTTCTGCACTATTTTTCCTCAAATCACCTCCGACTAGAGAAGGACTCAGTTCAAATTTTTCTGTAAATCCTTTGCTAGTAGATTTTGAAGATGAATCATAACCCAATTGGTTGTAATTATTAAGACCCCAGGAATATACTTCGTTTTGCAAGGTGACAGCAATTGTATGATTGTTATGACTGGATACAAATTTAATGGGATCTTCTATATCAATTTTCTGGAACTTGAAGCTATCACTAAGGTTTGAAAGGCCCAATCTGCCCCTAGAGCCTTTCCCACAGGAAAACAATTCACCAGAACTAGTCAATATGATTGAGTGGTATTTAGATAAAGCAACTTGCTTGTAACGAGGTTTTTTGAGATTTTCAATTGAAAGGGAATGCTGATTGTACTTTTTGAATGGGTTATGTGATAGCCTGGAAGGAATAGATCTATCTGTTGAATCACCAAACCCCAATTGGTTACTGTTATTGTTTCCAAACATGTAAACCTCACTACCACCTCTGGCATGATTCCAGGGTATTTGAGGAGACTTGATAGAGGCCCTCTTCGCGCTTTCCGGCTCTTTGTTCAGCTTGAATCTATAAGATATATGAAACTCGCTCTTTTCGTTAATGTAATCTGGTATCCATATGAGGTCTTTAAAATCATTATCAAGCAATTGTAATGGAGTATTTCCAGCCCTATCTTTCGTTTTTAAAATCTCTAGTAATGAGGAGTTGGTGGCTAGAACCAGGTTTTGCTTAGCACTAGTTCCTCGGAAATAGTCAAGCAACATTCTAAAACATGATATTCTCTTGTAAAATATCACGTAATGCATGCAGTTCCATCCGTTCTCATAATCACAGAGGTTAAAGATGGTCTTAATGTGAGAATTTTTCAATAACTCTTGGAGAAGATTGCTCCTGTTGCTCAAGATCAAGAGATGTAGAATGGTTCTTCCGAAGACATCTCTCTTGGGTAGGTCATCTTTCGGAAGTTTGGAGAATTTTGGAAGTTGGCTGACATATTTTGGATCCTCTTTATTCATGGTGTATCTGCGACATTGATGATGTGTTATGCTGTATCAACTAGTAGAGTAGGCGGGCTTGGTGATGACTGGTTCACTACGCGTTGAAGTCGCAGCACTAAACGTGGGATATTGGGTCACGTGCCTGAACTCTACTCCAGGACATGAAGGCATGCTAACAGTACAGTCCTTTATGAAACATAAATAATACACAATTCCGATCGTCTAAATTACATAGCGCATTACGCTTCCATTTTCACCAGCAGCTTTTTGGGGCTTTTGGACGAGACACTAGATTTGGAATCCTCGGCCTTCATGGAATAAAGTTGTTCTGACTTCAATGGTTGCGAGATTTCTGAGTTAGAATCAGTCTCTTCGGGTAAAAAGAATGAGTTAGCAACTATCTTCTTTTTCACAGATGAGATCTTACCAGTAGGTGGCAATCTTGGTCTGATATTTCTTTGTTTTTGGGGAAGTTCCTCATCTTCAATCATAATCAATGCATCATTAGGTGGAAGCTCGGTGGACTCGCCTTTCTTCTTTTGCATCTTAATGAAATGAGCCTTAGATTTCTCACAAAGCCTCCTATAGAATGGTACAAGCAATCCAATTTGCTGGTCCACTGTACTAGCATATAAATCTTCAGGCTTAAAATCATTCAAATCTTCAAATTTATTGCCTTTACTAGCAACACCCGTGCTACTGTAAGAATTGTGTAGCCTCGAATGCAACAAATAAATGGGAATAGATGTACTCAACATGTTGAACTCTTTATCCAAACCCAATTGCTTAAAGCCAAAGAAATCATCTCCTAGATCACTTGAGAAATCTCCTGTCATAAATTGCTCACTATTGTCCTCAAAACTTCTCTCATTGAAATTTTCCAAACCAGGCCTCAATAATTCTTTCAAAAAATTAGACAACTTGATTCTTAAATCTTTCAATTTGTCTTGTTGCTTCACAATTCTTTCCTGTACATATGTGTATAAGTCATCAGGTTTGTCAACACCGTTCTCAAGTAACGACATCAACAAGATCTCTCTTGATGTTAATTTGTTTGATGAGTTGGATTCATTATGCATCTTGAGCGACTTGACCAAATTTCCCAAATACCTCTCAGCAATTTGTGTCAAAGTATTGATTGCATTGGGTTGTGTTGACTCAAACCCGGTTTGCATTGCTATTTTAGCAACATTCCTCCTCAATACAGCAAACTGAATGTCTTCTTCATTAATTTCATGATTAGGCAATTTAGACGCAGAATCGACGTCGACCTCTTTCAAAGTTTCAATTTCTGGCTGCTTCATTTGAGTATGATGAACAAATTGCTGGGTTTGCATTTGACGAATCAAAGAAATCTTAAAGCAAATCTTTTTTATTTCTTGCATTTCAGTAATGTTCTCGAAATACAACTTGTTCAACCCTGAATCAGTTGGAAGAACAAATCCTGATTTAATCTTCGATGCATCACCGTGAGCTTGCTGCAAGTAAATATCAACTAACTTCTCCTCGCGTTTTTCTTCTTCTTCTTTATCAACACCTTTGTATTCGAATCCTGGAATTCCTCCCGTAATGTCGTACTCTAACAAATATGGTTCCTCGTTTTCTAAAAGATTATTTGATTTAGATACAACTTCCTTATTTGTCAAGTATTCATTGAAATTTTGCATTTCGGCAGGCTTTCTTATTATTGCTCTAGCATTAGGACGGAGATGGTAATTCTCGTCAAATAACTCCGAACGTTGAGCACAATAATTTGCTCTTGATTTGGCAGTTAGTGCCCTCCATGCTTGAAGCTCAGGATCGAACTCGTCTTCTTCTTCTTCTTCTTGAATCCCATCCGCTTCACCATTAATATTTTCTGCCTCTTCTTCTTCTTCTTCCTCTTCATCATTAGACAAATTTCCATTCTCCACTGCTGGGGTTTCCGAAGCTGCCACTTTTACCTCGGGTGATGCAATTGCCGATACTGCGGTACTTATAGGTGAATTTGGGTCTGTTTCTGTCTTTACTTGGTCCTGCCTTGTTCTTTTTCTTCCTTTCTTTACGGCTTTACCACCCCCGAATCCAGGTTCCAGGGGAGTAGCTGGGCGAGCTTCGGCTTCATCTTCTTCCAACTCTATGTCAGCTCTGTTCCGAACAGTAATATTTGGAATAGATGGGGCCAATTTCATGGTCTTCTTTTGCATTGCTAGCGCGTGTGCTCTTATGAAATGCTTTGGATCAGCATTGTAGGTTAAACAATTTGACCAAATAAGCATTACATCGTCAAGAAATTCTTGTTTTGATGAATAAGCCAAGCTCTTTAATTTCTTCATAACAGTGTTCAAATCCATTGGCTTTTTGATGATCAACCCATAATTTGGGGCCTCTCTCTTTGACACTTTGTTCAAGAAAGGGGTAGAGTGTTCTGTATAACCCCTTAACTCTAAAACAACTTTTTCACACGCTTCATAGAGCTCTTCCTGGCCAACTCTATCATCGTTAGCCCATTTGCCCCTATTTTTTCTAACATCCATGAAAAGCGTTCGTAATTCATGGTCATTCAATGGAACATTGTCTCTTTGCTGCTGAATAGTACTCAATAAATGCTGCAATGATGTACTGGCTGCACCCAAATTGATCCCCATACTGCTAGATGAATTGTTAGCGGCACCCGGTGTATCGGAAGATGAACCATTTAAATTGGATTCTTGATCATCTGTATCCTTAGAATTTTCAAGTTGTAAATCTGAACGTTCCAATTTTCGCCTCTTGATCAAAGTTTCACGATCATATTCAAAGTTATGATACACTTTATTGAATTCCTTTATTAAAGCATCGTGTTCTTCATTTGATGTTGTAGGACGATTCAGAACAGGGCTTTGCTCTTGAAACGATTCATTCCCTGCTAAAGCAGGAGATTCTGTTTTTTCGGCTGACACTGGTGCCGGTTCAGAAAGTTCATTTGTCAATTCCTCCTCTGGATTCGCCTCTTGCAGTTTTAAAATGGAAAGAGGAACTTCGAGGACTATTTGCTTATCGTCATTGAAAACAAGAACGAGCTCATTTTTCTCTGACCCATCCTTATTTTCATGCTGTGACTCTTTCTCTTTTTGAACTTCTTCGTCATCGTCATCTTCATCGTCATACTCATCTTCCTCTTCTCTAACAACGGGTTTGCTAGGCTGGGATGCTTCTTCTGGTTTATTCTGCTCTTCATCTTCCGGCACATTGTCCAAGGAGTCAATCAATTCATAATCATCGGTAACCTCTTCGATGTCATGCACAGACCGGTCTAAATCTTTGGAAACGTAGTAAAAATCAATTGCTTTCTCCCATAACAAATATCTGATATGCAATGCCAACATTTTTATCATTTTTGATCCTTCTTCAAATAGAAGTTCATTGTTGTCATTTTGGTTGGTGCCTGTTTCTGATTTTTCTCCTTTAGACTCTTCTTCCTTTGTTTCTGATTCTGAGGGTGGTTGATTCGATTCTTCCGAGTTCCTTTCTGTCTTCTCCTTGTCCTCAGACAGTACTGTTGGAGAGTCATTTCTTTTCTCTGAATCTTCTTCAGGATTTTCCATCGATGTGTCTTCGGTATTCTGGTCAGATTTCTTCAATCCAGGCTCGAGCTTGACTTCAGCTTGTGCATCATCAGCTCCAATATCATCCAAGAACTGAACATAACAATTTCCTTCGAGAAAATTATACCATACGTCAAAGTTGTCTAAATCGATTATATGCTTAAGTATTTTGAATTGGGCTTCGTTCAAGAAAGTTTCGAAAAACTTCTTGTCTTGTAACTTCTTGGCCAACTCAAAGAGCTTTCGGGAGTTGTTGAGCTCAAATGCTGATAGCCTTTCCATATTGACCTTTGATTGTGGAGCTTATAGGCTTGATCTGTGATGCTGTCGCGTCCTTAATGTTGGTTGCACCGACTCTGATCGTTGTATTTGGACAACAAGACTCGTTTTCTTGATTCTTGGCACAGTTTAGGACAGTCCTAGCAATAGTATTTAGTCGTCACGTCTTGTGATGATGAACTTGATGGATGGGTAGTATTGGAAACAGACCGGCTTTGTCAGTACTTTCAACTGAATTGACTCAACTCAAATCAATTACGAAGTGTTCCACGCCACTCGGAGATCAACTTCCAGATAGTAAACCTCTTGGAACGATTGATTGTCGATGGTAGGCTAGAATACTCCCTACAGTCGTTTTCAACCAGGTTATCGTTGCACTCGATTTTTTTCGTAGCGATTTTTGTGCTCACAAACTGGGGTTGGCAAAGAATGGTTAATACCAGAAAAGACGGACAATAAATGAGCGAAGAGAAAGGTGGACCGAGGGAGAAGATGCCATTCGAGAGAGGATGGCACCAAGCTGAATATTAGCAAGAAAATGATATGCTAGAAGTGTTCTACACCCTATCGCTACTTGCGTAGCGAATAGTGACGAGCACAGGTAGGAATACAACTGAAGATAGCAGTGCAAGTCTACGGGTAAGTCATATGACTAGAGATATTTCCATTAAAGTATGTCCAAAGCTATTGAAGGATGTATAAAAACGTTTATAAATCCAAGGATGTCGATCTATGACACCATTGGTCTATTCTGTATAAGTTTTACTTCAAACGCCCACAACCGGTTAGATAGCATACTTCTTGGTCCATTCTTTGGCAGTGGCCTCGTACTTGGATCTATCTTGCTTGTAAATGTGAGCGATTTCTGGCACCAATGGATCATCAGGGTTAGCATCAGTCAAAAGCGAACAGATAGATAACAAGACCTTGGAGATGGTCAAGGCGGGCGACCACTGGTCCTTCAAGATGTCTAGACAGATGTTACCATTACTGTTGATATTTGGATGGTAGATCTTGGTGGTGAAAGCAATCTTTGGAGGCTTGAATGGATAGTCGGTAGGGAAGTGGATAGATAAGAAGAACACACCTCCGGCGTATGGTGAGTCTGGGGGGCCCATAATGGATGCCTGCCAGTGGTATAAGTCATCGCCCACTGGGCCTGCGGAGCATGAGGAGGGGGGATCTCTAGATGTTAGTAATGAACAGCCACAGCAGCCGGGGTGGCGAGGGGCCCCAAGTCGAGGACCACGTCGCTCGCCACGATGCCACCAACCACACCTCCATCATGAAGATGATCAAACCTGATTTGACGACGAAACCTTGTGTGGCAAAAGTCCGGCACTGAGCCGACCCAGAGCCAACATCCAGCTTCACTGTATGAGGGGCAGCACGAAATCCGCGGTCAATACATACCTTCCTAAGTCTGTCAACTCCTTGTTAATACGTTTTAAAGACATGGTAATGGATTATATGGGGGAGGTTAATATGAAATCAACTGTAGTAAATCGAAATCTCAAATCCAGTTGTGTGGAAGAACTGCCGCCAAAATCTATGAGGGTGAGGTGACACACTACACTTAGCAAGCTGCACATTGCTGACTCCAACCTGCAATATCCGTGGAACGTCATGGAAAAATCTGGTTGGCCGCGAGCGGCCCACCGCAGGCACGACTGGAGGACGAGGCGTCACGTGCGCCTTCTCTCGTGACGTCCATGTCCCAGGTCCGGCTGGCATCGAAACATCCCTTCCCCATCGCTCTGCCCCACCCTCCGGCTACTATCCGGATCCCCCTGCGACCATCGAGCCCCTCTTTATAATGATCGTTCCATCTCAGATTCAATTTCCCTCCATCCGGTTTTTCCCCACCCAACATTTTTGTGGCTACTTTTAAGTACCCCACTGCTGGTCCCTTTCTCCAAATCCAATAGCACTTTTTGCACCCTTACGTGCCTTGCACTATTGGACCATTAACTTCTGGCCCATGTAACCCCACTCTGTGTTAACTGACTAAATGGCTTTGGCCTAGCTTTAAGTTCCCAAATTACAATCTTTTTTCTGTGCTCCTGTACCAGCTGTAATTCACATCTCACTTTTGTTTCTTCTTCCTGGTGGCCCTCCATTGCACCTATATGACATCGCACCTCCATTAACAGCTACATCGAGGAATGGATGAAATGTTGGTTACCTTTAATTCCAAGAAACGAGCCAATACAGAAATCAGCCCTGGTGGCCGCAAGGCATCGAAGGTCGCCCATGACCTCACCCCAAGCACCCCCGAGAAACCAGGAGGCTCGACCTCCGAGCCTGTCACCAAGACATCGAGCCAAGGCAGCGACCCTTCCTTCAAGCTCATCAACAAGTCCACCGACTTCTTCAACACCAAGTCCTCGAGGAGATCCAGAAACGGGTGTCTCACCTGTAAGGTAAGGAAAAAGAAGTGTGATGAGCTCAGACCTACTTGCTCTGGATGCTCCCGATTGAAGAAGGAGTGTCTCTGGGTCGACTACGAGAACATGTCGGAAGCAGAAATCAAGGAGATCAGGGAGAAGGCCGAAAACGATGAAAAGACCCAGAAACTAAGAAGACGAAGATCCAAACTGACCAACCCCCAACAGACGGCTTCGAAACCTGCTGAGTTCGAGCCAGCCAGAACTCAGTCCACTGAACCAAAACCAGCTGATTCCCATCCAGAGAGTTCCAAGTCCCCCGAACTCGCGGATGAGACCTCCATCAACAACATCAAGTTCGAAAAGGATGCACCTGTCAAGGAACTTCCAAGTCATCTTTCGTACATTAATTATCCATCACCTTCAATTCTTTCACCCAAACTAGCACACGACCACGCCAGCCCCGGTGAACCCCTTCGGGCATTTAGATATAGTCATTCCGATCTCAGATCAACATTGGACGGGAACAATTTAGCCCAAGCCCCTGTCGAGTCGCCAATGTCACATTTACTTTCCCTTCATAACCATGACGAGCCCCAGTTCGATTCCACATCAAGGAGTAACCTTAACCTCCTCGCTGAGAGTGCTAGCCAGAGTGCATCTCAGGTTAATTCTCCTCGCCTCGAACAACCAAGATCCCCATCGTCCCCTTCGTCTTTTTTGACATTCTTGAAAGATCATGGAATCCAAGATTCCCCTATAGAGAGATCCTCCGTCCTGTCAGAACACGTAGTCAAAGACGAGCCACATAACCAGCTCGTCGTGAACAAAGACGTCCAAGATTTAACCATTCATCTGCCCAATTCATTTGTTGAATCATTGCTGGAGTTGGGCCACATGTTCAACAATCCCCAAAGTCCCTACTATAGTCAATATTTGCAACTTATGACCCCGTCCAACGGAGAAGATTTCATTACAAACCTAAACTCCATCATTACTCCACTCCCTCCCCATCCTCCATCTTATCTCCCTGAGTTGGCCACTCCTAAATGTGCTTACTTGTACAACTACTATGTGGAAACACTTTCAGACAAAATTAGTATAGCACCTTCTTCGCAGAATGAATCAAATGCGTACCAGAAGGTGTTCTTACCTTTGGCCTACAAGGACAAGGGTGTTCTCTATGGTATTCTTGCGTGGGCAGGGTTTCATTTGGGAGGCAAATGGAAAGAAGAAGGTACCAAGTATGTGGATATGGCACTTGAACATCTCATGAAATCATTGACAGAAGTCAAATCGAACAACAACACTGTTGCTCAACCTGAAGATCGCCAAGTGACAATTATAAAGTTGGCGACCCTTTTGATTCTTTGTGGTGCAGAGATCTGTAAGGGAGATGTTAAAAATTGGTCAATTTTCTTGAATTGGGGCTGGAAGATCCTTTACGCTCATGGTGGAATATTGAATTTCAACAGACTGAAAGAAGAGCACTGGTTGATATCAAATTTTGCCTATCATGACTTGTTGGCAAGTTCTTCCACGGAAAGGGGAACTTACTTTCCATCTGAGGATTATGCCACTATTTTCTCCGACAAAGCTGGATTTTCAAGAGGTAACTTGAATCCTTTGTTGGGGGTATCAAAGAAGTTATACAAGAGCATTGGAGATATCAGTACTTTAGTGTTCGAGAGTAAAAAGATACTTCAGCGAATCTATTCCGAGGGGATCATTGAAATAGAGAATAAAAAGGGAGTCGATGAATCCCCGACCTACACCTCACTCGATACTGAATGCTCGAGTGAAGATGGGGAATCAGAGATAAGTGAGCACGGAAAAATCAACAAGATGCTTTACACAATTATAGAGAAAGCAAATTTGTTGGAAAAGGAAATCGATAGCTCAAGACCTGATCCTGAAGATTTAATAGGCATAACTGATTCTGAATTGGAATGGCAGCTTACCCTTTTTGAAGCCTTCCAACTAAGTGCAAAGCTTTTTTTGAAACAATCTATCTTGAAGTGCAACCCATCGATGATAGAGATCCAGGTTCTCAACACTGACTTGATCAAGTGCATTGACATTCTCCTAGGAACCCCGGTACAAGCTTCTTTGGTGTTTCCGCTATTCATGTCAGGAATCCATTGTGTGACCAAACATGATCGTGACGTGTTGCTCAAACGGATGACTAACTTGATGGAGCTCTATGGCCCCTGGAATATCCAAAGAGCGAAGTTCTTGGTGGAGAAAGTATGGGAACAGAATCCAAAAGGTGATACTGTGGTTGATTGGCAATCCATCCTTAAAGAACTTGGATGGGATATCAACTTTGCATGACGATAACACGACAATGATAGTAAATAGCAATGTAATAATAGCACCCGCATCCAGTATAGCATCTTGTACGACGGCAGAGCCCCACCATTACCTGTCCCACCCGTAGCTGCAAAAGAAGGGCCATCAAGTCACGTGCCGTCGATCCTTACACAAAGGCACCATGAAAAAATTTGGAGTGAGATGAGGGAGAAATTTTCCACTGTACCAAAACTTAGAAGCACTAGTGTGTAGAATTTTCCAAAAAGTTCCTTGGTTACATTCATCAATAACACATAAAGTACAGTATGGGTGGTTTGGATTACCTTCTCTTTGAAGAAGCTACCGGGTATGCTATTTTCAAGGTTTTAATTCAACAAGATGACATCGCTTCCAGAATGAGCGAAGTGCAAGAAGCATCTAATGACTTATCTAAATTTTCCAAGATGGTTGAATTGGTCTCCTTTGCTCCTTTCAAGGGTGCTGCCCAAGCTTTGGAGAACGCCAACGATATCTCTGAAGGTTTGGTTTCCGACTACTTGAAGTCTATTTTGGAGTTGAACTTGCCAAAGACCTCTGCTAAGAACAAGATCTCTTTGGGTGTTTCCGACAAGAACTTGGGTCCATCTATTAAGGAGGTCTTCCCATACGTTGACTGTATTTCCGGAGAAATCGCCCAAGATTTCTTGAGAGGTATCAGAGTTCACGGTGCCAAGTTGTTCAAAGAATTGCAAGATGGTGACATCGAAAGAGCCCAATTAGGTTTAGGTCATGCCTTCTCCAGAGCTAAAGTTAAGTTCTCTGTCCAAAAGAACGACAACCACATCATTCAAGCTATTGCTTTATTAGATCAATTGGACAAAGATATCAACACTTACGCCATGAGAGTCAAGGAATGGTACGGATGGCATTTCCCTGAATTGGCCAAGATAGTTCCAGACAACCAATCTTATGCCAAGTTGGCTTTGACCATCAAGGACAAGGCTTCTTTGACTGACGAATCTTTGCATGATGTTGCTGCCATTCTCAATGATGACTCTGGTGTTGCTCAAAGAGTTATAGATAACGCTAAAATCTCCATGGGTCAAGATCTTAGTGAACAAGATATGGACATGGTCACCAACTTCGCTGAAATCGTTGTCAACACCACTGAAGAACGTGCCAAGTTGTCACAATACTTGACTGAAAAGATGCACACCGTTGCTCCAAACTTGTCTACTTTGATTGGTGAAGTTGTTGGTGCTAGATTGATTTCCCACGCTGGTTCCTTGACCAACTTGTCCAAGCAAGCTGCTTCCACCGTCCAAATTTTGGGTGCTGAAAAGGCTTTGTTCAGAGCCTTGAAGACTAAGGGTAACACTCCAAAGTATGGTTTGATCTACCACTCTTCTTTCATCGGTAAGGCTGCTGCCAAGAACAAGGGTAGAATCTCCAGATTCTTAGCCAACAAGTGTTCTATTGCCTCCAGAATTGATAACTACTCCGACGAACCTACCACTGCTTTCGGTAACATTTTGAAGAAGCAAGTTGAAGACAGATTGAACTTCTACGAAACTGGTGCTGCTCCAATGAAGAACTCCGATGCTATCAAGGCTGCCTTGTCATTAGTTGGTGATCTCGCTGACGAAATTGAAATTGACGAAGAAGATGAAGAAGAAGAAGAAAAGGAAGAAAAATCAGCCAAGAAGGAAAAGAAGGACAAGAAGGAAAAGAAGGAAAAGAAAGAGAAGAAGGAAAAGAAGGAAAAGAAGGAAAAGAAGCGTAAGGCTGACGATGATGAGTCCCCAAAGAAGAAGAAGAAAAAGTCTAAGGATTAATTCAAGTAATATTCCTTGTTTTTCTATTGTAGTTTATTAGAACTACACTATTGTAAACTAATATACTTTTTTATTGCATGTTAATATATACTGAAACTGGAGAAAGCCCTTATTTATAGCAAGTAAGTCGAGGACAAAGCGTGACAAATTAGTGGTGAGCGCCCTACGTATTTCTATAATTTGGATGACCTTAGTTGGAGTTACTTCCTTGCGCAGGTTCATCTCGAGCAAGGGAATCAATCAAAGGTAACTGATGACCTGAAAGGACTTGTGGAGACTCTTTGGATCTTGTGGCGATATTTTTGAACAATTCAATAGTTCTCGAAATCTCACTGGAGAACCCATCTTTTGCAACCTTTCTTGTTTGAGGTGAGTAGGACTCTACAAGGTGCTCCAAATTATAATTGATGGGTCCGACTACTGGGTCGACCAGGGACGTGATCACACACTTGCCTGTCGAATCTGTAAGCGTGGTTTGTACCTTCAGCTTGACGTTCACGGCCATCGTTTGGATCGGCTCGACAATAGTATTGTTGACGCCCTTCTTGGCTGAGTCCACAGAATTCTGGACGCTTGTGATTGCAACTTGTACCGGCTTGAGGATTGGCTCGGTTACGTCTCGAGACTCGATGGTCTTCAACGATGGAACCAACTGGTCCATCTTGGTCAACACGGCATGGCCAATCTTGTCGCCTTGATCCAAAACAAGCTTTAGCGGTTGGGTTTCCCTAATAGCCGCTGCAGTAGGAGACCATTTCAATACAATGTCGTGATAAAGTGGGAAGGCATGGATGGAATCACTAACCGCTCTGACCATTGCGTATTCGTGCAAGTGGTTGCACAAATTCCTGTTGTCCTGTTTTGGTGCTACAGGAGGGTGTTCGGGCTCTTTGGCTTGAGTGGACACTTCTCTGTCGGTTTGCTTCGTCATTATGGTAGTTGTTAGCAGCTTGGTAGTTGATGTAATAGCTTTGGTGTTCGAGCTTTTTTGCAACTTTTTTTCAAATTTTATGCAAATATTAAAAGTTTGCAATTCTACCACAAACTAGGCGCTACAAATTAGGATTTCTTAAATGGTAATATTCATTTTACAGACTACGGTAAATACAGAAAGGGAACATAATCAGATTCTGTCTGATCTGGAGGGTACAAACGAGGAAATGTCAACTCAGTACATTCCATCTTGATGGGTTGCAGATACGTAGCATTGTTGTAGTAATAATTGACTGAATCACCCAACGAGCTCACGTCACTGAAACAGTCTACGTTCGTACTGGCCTTCAGTGGAGTAGCTGACAATCTTCTCTTCTTTGCGAGGGGTTCGACTTCAGGTGGTTTAGTAGTTGGTGTTCTAACTTCCAGTTGCCCCACCACGGGAAGACAACCTTGAACATCGTAGATGGCCGAATTAAGCTCGCTTGGCACAATCTGGCTGACTCGTAAAATGCCAGGCTTCAGCTCTGACTCTCTTAGGTTGCTAACGTTGATAAAGACCAGATCCTGGCCCACCAGGGGCGTTTTGTAGTGGGTACTTCCGCTACAATAGCCATAGAAAGCGCGGTCCCAAAATGCTAGATAGTAAATTTCACTCAATAGTCTCTGAACAATAGGAAACTTGAAGTTGAGATGGGTGGTCTGTAGCTTCAAGGACTCAATGGGGATGGTCGGATCCCTGAGGATCCTTATGAGGAGCTGGATGCGGCCATCCTTCTCCAAATGGTCTGGTTCGATATGGTCCACGTTGTGGGGCCACCATGGGGGCTTGGACACGTTGTGGTCCTTGTAAGGGTACATTTTCTGTTTCTTGGGCTCCACGACTTTGATCCACTTCTTTGCAATCTCCTTGCAGGCAATCTGGCTCACGCAGCTCAACAAGTTGTAGTACTGGGTGTACAACTCTTGATTAGACGTTCTGGAAAGCTCCAACATGTACTGCTTCAGGAGGGCGGGCTTGATTGTTGATAAACTGCCGCCAGTATACTCCTGAAGCAAGTCCTCGATTTTGTCCTTGTTGGTGGCAGTGAACCCGGACGAGTACAGAAAATCAAGGCCCTTGTCTCGATGTTTTGTGACGAGCATGTACTCGACCCCGTCTCTTTGGGAGCACACCGTGAGTAGATCAGCGATCACGCCCCAGAAACACTCGCTCGATTTCTCCATGGCAGTGGCTAGTTCCAGGGACGTCTTTTCTCCTCTTTATACCCTCCCCCTGCCCAGGAAATGTGTATCAGTTCACCTACAAATATGTGTTGAATACATGGGTGCGAAATTGTTTCAAAATACCTGGTTTATTGAGAATAAATAATGCGAACAGAAGTGAAATGTTTAGTCGAAACAGACAATAAGAGCCTTCTTCCAGAAAGGAGCCTTTCTGTATCTCTCCTCGACTTCGAAGTTTTCCAACTCCAAGATCTCGGGATCGTGGATGACTCTGCCGCCGTTGACATCGATGTCCTCTATCTTGACCCATAACTTCCAGTTTTTGGTCCAGACTTTATGGCCCACGTAGCACACCAAGAGGAAAGGCATACCCAAGTAGTTCTCGAAGAACGACTCTGCGTTGGGCTTGCCGTCTCCACCAACCGGCCACAAAGCCACCCAGAATTGCCCGATCAAGATAAGCGAGTTGACAATGATCGACAACCACGAACCAATGACTCCGGTGGGAGACACGTAGGCCAAAGAGCTCAAGGGGATGTTGTTATGCTTCAAAGCAGCCCTGAATCTAAGGTGGCAAATGGCAATGGCCAACCAGATGAAGATGAACGAAAGGGCAGAGATCGACAACAACCAGTTGAAGACCGTTTCCTGCTTCTCGTAGGTGGCAATGTACGAGAAGAACGAGGTGACGACAGTGACAAGCCAGGCTCTCAAAGGTCTACCGGATCTATCGATGTAGTTGAACCATTGAGGAGCAAGCCCTTGTTCAGCCAAGGACTGGATAAGACGAGGACTACTGTACATGGCAGCAGTTGCGACCGAGGTGACAGAAACAAGAATGACAGCGTTGATGATGTGAGGAAGGACCTTAACACCATGCATTTCGGCAGCAATCACGTATGGAGAGGAATGGGTGGCAGCATCGCCAGAGCCCATCAATCTGTCGGAAGTGGATGGAACCAACAAACCAACCATACACAAGGATCCCAAGAAAAGGACAGTGACTCTAAAGAAAATCAACTTGGAAGCACTCTTGATGGCTGCTCTCACATTACCACCAGTTTCAGCAGCAGAAAGAGAGATGAACTCACTTCCACCAAGGGAGAAGGCACCAGTCACGAACACGGACACTAAACCCTTAAAACTAGTGAATGCACCAGGGTCATGGTAGTATCTTCCACCAACGAAACCTTGAGGACCTCCGCCCAAGTCAATGATCAATCCGAAAATAACAAAGCCTGCCAACATCAAAACTTTGATGGAGTTCATGAAGAATTCTGCTTCGGCATAACCCTTGGCACCACAGAAGTTGATGAGAATAACCACGAACAAGAAGATGGTCACAAAGGCATCGGGATTGATGCTGGTGTTCCAGAACTTGATGGTCATACTGGCAGTCACCAACTCTAACCAGATGACAGTCATCCACTGGATGGCATAGTTCCAGCCCAAAGCAAAGCCCCAACTCTCATCTATGAACTTGGATGGATATGCTTGAAACCCTCCAGGCAAGCCTGGGTATGCGATACTGAGCTCACTGACGGAGTTGATGGTAGGAACCAACATGATGTAACCGGTGATGAAGTAAGCAATCAAGACACCTGCTGGACCTGCAGTTCTAAGCTTTTGCCCAGCTGCCACCAAGAGACCGGTTCCGAGACCGGTACTCAAGGCCATCAACCTCAAGTGTCTCTTGGTGATGGATTTGCTTCTGACGTTTTCATCCTTCTCGGTGGGCACAGCTCTCTTGAAGGAGTCTTTGAAGTCTTGCCACTTGGAGTTGTTCATGGAATCGGAGTAGAAAGGACCAATCTCCAGCACGGTAGGTTCCAGAGACTCAACTCTGGGTTTGTGAATATCCGACATGGTAGGAAAGACTAGTCGGAGTTTGGGAGATATGGGAAGTTTCAAAGATAGGAAATGGGTGGGTATATATCTGAAATAACCAAGCCACGACCGGAGCTTTTATACAATCGTGGAGAAAGATCGCTTACACCAGATAACACAATGGGTGGTTGTAATTGGAGAATCCCCAGACTGGATACCTGCGAACCGCAGGAAGCGGATGGACATAAGCCGAGCAAACGCCTCAAACCGCGGACCCCACACCAGAACCCGCTAGCTAGGACTCTGGACCGTCCACAGGCACTGTTGAATGGCGATGACTTACAATTCTGGTTGGTATTTCTTTTGGTGCACGGTTTTTTTTTTTGCAGTCTCGCAGCAACGGTCCGACAGGGAAAAACTAGGCGAGATGCCCAAGAAAACTGGTGGGGCCGGGCATCAACTGTGAGGCAATGTTCCTGGAAGGACCATACCATCAGGGGACGGCGGGAAAGTGGCAAGCATGGTGGGATGGTTGTAGGCATGGTGTGATGACCCGTGGCTGCTGCCAACATGGTGGGTAATGTCACAGCGCGGCTGGAGACACCACCAGGGTCTGGGGCATAATGCCCGCCACTGCGCAGTTGGTGTCATTCTCGGGGGACGCAGCCAGCGGTTTCTGCGGTGATGCCTAAAAAATTTCCCTGCGCACTTGAAATTACGTGCCCTGAATAGCTCCCCCGCGCTACCTACCGTCATTGCGCGGTACCGCAGGGAACCACCTGCCCCGGCACGGATTTGGTTCGCACCGGGTGGACCGATCGCTTACCGCTACCGTGAGGTACGAACCTGGTATCTGCCCCACACTGCACCCCAGGCTGGATCGAGGTGTCCGTGTCGGCGACCATGGGCTGATTCTGGTCCCCAGGCGGGAATGGACGTCTTTTAGGCAGTTGCCCCACCTCTACCCCAGACGCTCCGAGCTCGCCATTAAACGGCACCCGCGACAGGCTTGGCAGTGTCAGAATGGTGCAAACGATGGTGGCGGTATTAGAGTGGTTGGCCAGTAGGTCCGTGGGTGGAGCTCTGAACACGACACGTTTCCCATTGGTGAGAAGTCGCTGCTGGTGTCCAGTGGCGGCCATATTATTACCATCTTATTATTGTTGGGTTGTTTGTTGTTTGCAACCAGACAACACCTGTTTGACGTGGGGCCACGAGCAATGGCGGCCTGACGTAAATGTGTAACGAATGACGGAGAAAGTGGGGCTGGTGGGGCATGGCTGTGTATGCCATTGGGCGGTTTGCCAGGCTTGGTTCCTGGATCGCTTGGGGTTACTGTGGAGTAGTATGACCTCATTGGCTGCCGATCGATCTTCTTGAACTGTTCGCGTCCCAGAATTACATTGCTTGCATAAATCGAGGATGATCTTCTCCAGGAGAATAAGGCGGAGAATTCTCTGCCTGAGGGTTACACTGTGCCTGAGGGCAGCACGATCTCGTATGAAGCCGCGAATGGCTATAAACCTTGCCATTGGGAAGCTCGGTGCGAGACTATTAATTATGGTTAATCTACTAGGATATTTCATAAAAGGCGATTGAGGCCCTATTTTCCTTCACAGGCAGCGGTGCCAATACTGCTGCTATTTCATGCCTTGTCCAGGCTAGCCTATTGAATTCAATCCGATATGTGTTCCCTGCTGAAAAAGAATACTGTACACGCATATCTCCTGACAGAGTCGATTGTTGATACGATTTCGTCACGGCTCCAGATACCACGATAGCTAACGCATCCGATCGCAACACCAGCACAATCCCCCTCTCAGGCAAGAGCATGGGGACAATTTCGGTGCCAGTATCGCACAATCACCGGCCTCTGATTATGTCCGAGGCGCGCGCACGACCGCTTACCAATCGCTCTCCGCTAGTGGTTTGGAAAATTTACGGTCCATCACCAGTCAGACCACCCCTAGACTAGTTGACCATGGTTCTCTTCTTCGAAAACTCACACGTGTACAACCACGATTTCCAGACCGTGAGTTTGGCCTACTTCAATCGGTACCCCAACCCCTTTGCCAAGCATGTGCTAAGCAGTGACACCTTGGAACAATCGGTAGACGAAGACGGGTGCTTGAGGTTCACCAGATTGGTGGTCAAAACAGGGAGATTGCCGGGGTTTATCAAACCGTTCTTGGGTTCCAACCTCGACTCCTGGATTATCGAGAAGGTGGTGGTGGACCCCAAAACCCAGACCCTTCTTTCCTACACTTCCAACGTTGACCATCGCAAGTTTATCCGGGTGGAGGAATACTTGAAGTATAGCACGGTGGACCCTAACAGCACGTTGGTGGAGGCCAAAGTCAAGTTCTCCTCCAATCTCATGGGCTTCAAACAAAAAATCGAAGAGTGGAGCCTCAAACGGTTCTCGTCCAACATGTCCAATACCAGAGAAGGCTTGAAGTTTGTCATGAACAGACTCAAGGAAAAAGGCGGAATTTGGTACAAGGAAGTGAATATCGCCAGCCAATAGGCAATGCATCTCCCAACTTATTAGGGTCACCATCTACGAGATGGAACTGTA
Organism: Suhomyces tanzawaensis NRRL Y-17324; assembly: GCF_001661415.1. NCBI lineage: Eukaryota > Fungi > Ascomycota > Pichiomycetes > Serinales > Debaryomycetaceae > Suhomyces > Suhomyces tanzawaensis. The sequence continues at coordinate 184,459 of NW_017963638.1, forward strand.
TTTACGAAGTTTATGATAGTTCTTGTATAAAGTAAAGGTTATGAGCATAGCATTTTGTAGCTTGAAAACGTCCCACCCATCCAGTATAGTTACTCTTGCTTGCTGGGTGGTTTGGATCACCGGTCGTGTGACCACCACCGGCCTGGCTGGCCGCATAACAGATTCGCACCTCCTTAAACTGTCACATGACCCCCTATCAGGACCGATAAAGCCTGCCTGTGAGTAATTGTGGTTATTCTGCTACAATTTGATTGTTATCCTCCTTCTTTTTATCAAGATGTCCAACAGCATGGATGATTCTGGTAGCCCCAAAACGAGGCGGAAGTCCCTACACGCATCAGACACCTCCAGCAGCATCCTTTCTAAACCCGAGTTTGGCTCCCCCAGATTGGAATCCAACAAAAGAAGAAGCTCTTCGTTTGCATCCACTTCATCGCCCTGGTTTCGCAGGAACTCGTTCTTGTCACCACTGATGATCCAAAATGAGAATTTCTCGGTATATGACTCTCCTAGCTTCTTCTCGGACAATGGGAGCTACAACATCATTTCTTTGAAGGAGTGCCAAGGGTTTATATTTAACCAGGACTTGTTCGCTTCCCCCTACCAGCAACTGCGGTCGCTTGCAAATGAACGGAAAACTAGAGCACTCAGCTTTTCCAAGTCAAGGTCTAGGTCCAATTCTAGATCACAACCAAAATCGTCTGCAGCCATGACTGGGAAGGGCTGTGGCTCACCTGCCCAGCGTCGTCATACCTCCTACGATTTCCCCAGGCCCGTATTTCTTGACTCTAATACCAGCTTGGACAATGCTGTGATTGATGATGAAGACGAGGATAACTCCACCGAAGACAAAATGTCAGAGTCACCTATGGAAGTGGAAGAAAATGAAGAGGAGAAAAATAATAAGAATACAGAGGGAGACAATGACGAGAGCAATTACCACCTCGAAGAAGATGACGAGGATGAGGACTCCGACGAAGACGATAATGCTGTGATCAATGAGTATGACGAGTATGATGATTACGAAGAAATGAGTGGATATGGGGGTGATTCGACCAACAGGAGGTATAAAGTACATGTTACTGAGATTGTTATCAATGAAGATGACATTGATATCTTTCCGTCTTAAGTGTCTGGCACATTTATAGAAAGTCGTTTCAGTAATAACTATTGCACTTTATGCTACATCTGTGACGTACGACTAAAACATCTTGTATCAAGGACCCTCATAGATCATTCCATTTGTCCTCTGCCGCAGTATTTAGGTTTATATAGGTTCTTTTGCTTATCTAATGGATACGAATTCTCGTGACTTTATACCACGTGACCATACATTTTTATCTTCTTGAAAATTCAAACTGGTTTGATTTTGAATAGTTCCAACAATATGTCTGACATCAAGCAAGAGTTTGAAAAGCTCTCTATGGAGTTTAGTAACCAACAGAACAACCTCAATGAATTGATAACTGCAAGATCACAACTTGAAACCCAGTATCAAGAGAACAAGATAGTGTTGGCCGAGTTCGAAAAGTTGAACGATGATTCAAAGATTTACAAGTTGACGGGGCCCATATTATTACCCCAAGACTATGCAGAAGCCAAAATGAATGTTACCAAGAGAATTGAGTTCATCGAAGATGAAATTAAGAGAGTCGAAACTAAAGTCACCGATGAAGAAAAGAGAATAGAAAAAACCAGAGATGGGATTTTAGCAGTCAGAGCTAAGATGGGCAACTAGTAGAGGGTACCGTTAACGAGTTTAATACATAATGAGATAGATTTTCTGAGAAAACTGTAGAATTATAAAGTACTATGAACATGACAAATTAAATTCAACTTAGATTCAACCCCTGAGCAATTGTGACTTGATCAAGTTGACCAAGGTGATTGCATTGAACAATCCCCATTGCTCAACGTTATTGTATGCATTACCCAAATCGTTTATGCCTTGAACTTTGTTGTCCACAAACTCCATGGTCTTCTTAAATTCAGGACTGGAGTCTTGTAACATGAACAACTCCGAGCTCACATAAACCGAAGACAAACTCAATCTTTTGGAGTACCAAGCGAAGTCATTTGATCTATCGCCAGCATAAAAGGATATGTCGTCACTCAAGTTATGTAACTCTTCCATGCCTCTGTTGATGTTGTAAGGAACAACAAGCTGTCCCAACCCTTTTCCAAGCTTGTTGATGATAGGCACGTTAAATTCCAATCTCTTTTTAATCAAGTAGCTGACTCTGTCGTACTCGTCACGGATTTGGTGAAACTCACTCTTGGGATCAACTACAAGTTGTTCCAAGTTCTGTCTTTGCACCTTGAGCCAATGGTACATCAACTGGAATTCAGGAGTACCAATAGGGTTGCTAGTAACACTAGATTCTAAGGAGTCAGCATACCCCATATCTCTAATGGCTTGGGTTATACATATCGATTCAAATCCAAATTTGGGAATATAGTCCAAGGCCTTGGTCAATATCTTGGACTCGACGGATTTCGAGTTGACTATTTGATTTGAGGTTGGATGGTCTACCGAGTGGTAGCTTCTGGTAACCCCTCTTGAGCTTCTGGCAACACTAATAAGCCTTGACTTGAGCATTAGGTGATGATATTGATGGGCTCACTTTCAAACATTGCGCAGATGTATAATCCTGGGTTCTGCAGGTAGGCAAAGGGTTCTGCATATAGATTGTAGTTTCAAATAGATGGGCGATAAATAGGTGGCTTTTCTAAGCCTATTTGGCGCCAAAATTGCACAACATTACAGATTCAGTGGGTGTCAGAGTGTCACACTACAAAGTGGAAGTACTACCGACCCTGTGGTGTGAAAAAGGGCCAATTCTGATAGGCAGGCAATTATGGTGCGTGGCACGTGACGCACCTACTGTTCTCCATATTATTGCCTCTGTAAATTCTACCAATCGAAGCACCTATGTTGGTATGTACTATAGTCAAATAAGCGGATGATCAGCCATAAATAGAGCATTGAACCTTGATCTTGATGTTGACACCTTCTCTTGAGTCTCAAAACTTACTAACATTAGATCAAACCGCTTAACCTCCGAGCACCACGCCACATCATTGATGAAGAAGATGGCACCCCAGCCCCAATCCCAGATATAGAAGTTGAGTTAGATACCACAGAATACGACTATGTTTTGGTGGTACCCAAGACAGTAGGAATTTTAACCGAAAGTTTTTCCAATGGAGTCAAAGTAGGCTCGATATCTATAACATACCCCAAGCCAGAAGTACAGGAGCCCACCGAGGAATACGACGAAGACGTCCAATTATATAATGCAGTGATAGAGAAGGTGAATGCCAAAAAATATCCTAGTCTCGAGTTGGACGTGATGAAGCATGGGTCTTTCATTACTGTCACTATCCCACAGTTCTCAAATGTCATCACATACAACGTTTTAAGTACTGTTTTAGTTAAGGTTCTTAGGCCTCAAAAGTCGTGGCTACTCATTGCCCCCTGCAGCTTGAACAACAACCAAACCATCAATAAACTTGTGGTCCATAAGCTGCTTGTGCTCCCTTCTTTATATGATTCCATTCCATTTTTACAGCCACCCCACTCAATAACAGGTATTTCTGGCGCTGTTACCTCCAAGCTCAGCTTAGTGCAAGACTCTGAGGCCATCATTTTGGTGTTGAATTCCGAAGGACAATCTGGTTTCGAGATTTCTGACAATGATTCGATTGTGGACGCCGCATACGCTGTTGCCGAATTGATTCTTCAAGATCTCAACCAAAGAGAGGAATATTTGAAGAAAGTTAGCAGCACCGTCAGGAAGTTCAATGGATTCTCTAACTCTGGAATGTATATTTAGGTATATAGACACTTTAATAACACTAACTGCTTGAGTTTCTCATAGACAAGAAACAATTCCATAACACTGAAACGGATGAACTAAATGGTACTTGGAAATTGCGGGGCACAATCAAGAAGTTGAAAAATTGGACTGGGAACCACACACTGTAGTTGATGATTAAGGTCTTGAGATAGATCTTACTCAACTTGCTCTTGGTGTCCTCCCAGGTACCGCTATCGAGGACCATGGTACCGTACGTGAAGAAGAGAAACAAAGACACAGGAGAGTAGCATAGTTGATCGGTCAACACTTTTCTCAACACTTCTATGAACTTTGGATCCTTGGAGTAAATCTGTAAGAATTTGTACCACCAACACTGAACAAAGGCAAGGATGAAACCCCAGCACATAAACCCTGCCAACCTATTGAATTTGAAAAATGTGAGTTCAACTATAGGTGTAGTAACTAAGTCTTCTTCCTGCAATGGTGCATTCTGATCCTCTTCGACATAGTCTATGAATCTTTCGATGCCTGCATCATCGATGGGTTCGTCTCCCACCGCCTGCTCCTCGTTTTCCTCGTCTCTATAGGCTTCAAGGGAATTGAGGTCGGTGGTTCCGAATATGTCATTTGAATTGAAGGACATGTACCTGCTATAGCCTTCGTTAATCTTGAATGATATGCGTGGTTGATCTCCTCTATAGCTGATGAGAGTTTGTGCCAACGTTTCTGAGATCCCATACAACACCAAGTTGGTAATTATGATGGTGATGAGAGAGCTTTTCATGTAAAGTCCCGTATAACGGGTGGTGAGCTTGAGAAGAAAGAACCCCAATACACTGATGATAAGATAATTGATGGCAGGGACGTTGTGGATTCGTAATGCATTGATAAGTCGGATCACTGGGTGGTGCTGCTGCTCATGGACATAGTGTCCAGAAGCACCTGCTTCGTCATCTAGTCGTATAGGCATTGGGTAATTCAGTTGTAGGTGGGGGCAAATTAAGACTGTATGAGGTTCCGTACTGTATAGGGGCTCACTAGCAACAAGTGAGTGATTAGCAGCCAGGTTCTGGAGCCAAAATGGGAACAGTCAGCCACGAATGGAAGCTGGATGCTCATGCCATCTGCTTGTATAAGAGACTGGCTTTAAGTTGGCCAAGGTATCTTGTGGTTGAACAATTTATTTTGCCAGGTGAAATTCGTCACTAAGAAAGTCAAAGTTCTGGAGGCCAGAAGACCGGAACTCGAGGACCAACATAGTCTACTTAGGATACTCTAGGTAGTGAGTAACAGGAAATAGAAGAGCTGGAGAGAGTATTATGTAGAGCTTTACATATAGCATATCGTGTTAGGCTACCCTATTCTTTTGGAGTTGTATATGGGGATTTCAAAGCAAGTCAATATGCTTCAGTTTTCAAATTCAACTACACATCCACTGTAACAGCCACAATAATAGCCTACCGGACCGTTACTGCTGGGTTGTTGTTGGATACCATTCTCCATGGACCGTATGTCACGTGCCAAACTGTTCCTGCGCACGACTTTTCACTCCAATCAACGATTGAGAATTGAAAATAAGCCAAAATTGAGATGGTCAATACCTTATCAGCACAATGTCTTACACCACTACCAACCAACCAGTAAGATCAGATCCACCTCTCTCGGATTATGAGCTCATTGATGTCGACCCTCATTTCACCAGAGTTGTATCATATTTCAGAGGTTCCGACTATGGTGTTTGGGCAGCCTCCGCTGTTGGATTCCCATTAGCGTTACAAGCATGGGAAAAGTTAGAACCACAAGCAGGTGCTTTTAAGGCCCCAGGAAAGGTTCCAGGTGGTGCATTGAGAACTGCCACTTTGTTGGGTGCCGTTGGTGGTTTTTACCTTGCCTACGTCAGATCTTCTAAGAGATTCTTGGGATGGTCCGAAAACTCCAGAGAAGTCAAGAAGGACAGATACGAAATAAAAAAGTTGTTGTCGGAAGGAAAATTGCCATACCACGAGAACGAATCCGTTTTGGATGACAGATTGAAGGACATTGCCAACAGAAACTCCCAATTCTCATTCACCACCTTGGCCATATTGCCATGGTTCAACCTTGCACGTCACCCATACCACGGTGTCAATATCGAAAAATACTACGTGGACAGACCTGGTGAAGAGGAATGGAACTTGAAGTTGAAACCATTTGAAGAAATCAAAGCCAAATTCGCCAAGAACATAGAATAATCCATATATCTTATCCCTCCAGCTCAACCCATTCAACGAAATTCTTATCCTATGGCCTCAAAGGTGGTAGGACCCATTTAGCGTATTACCTATGCAATAGCGTCAGTTGACTCCGACGTCTGAGTATATACTATAATCAATCTGCATTCTATATCAGAAGATGTGCTCTAGGCTTCACCCATTGTAAGACATCACTCACCTGTTGTTTGTGGTATCCCCGTAAACCACTGAATGATGCTAGGCTAAGATGGCAGAACTCGCCTAACTGTATGCAGGATCTCTACTCGTGTTCTCATTTGTTTACACTACCTCAAAGTACTCCATAACCACCCAATGTCAGAGGAAGACTATTCATCATTGCCTCTAGATGAGCGGCTAGTCCACAATGTGTGGAAAGTGCGGTTGTCAGCTTACGAGGAGCTCGCTAAATTGTTTGAAAACTCGAGAAACGACCAAGACGACTGTTTTCAAACATTGAATCAAAGACCAGAGTTAGTGAAGAAATTTAGCACTGATTCCAACGTGGTGGCTCAGGAGACCGCCTTGAAAACAGTTTCGGCCTACTTGAAATATGGAGGGAGTCCCACTGTTGTGGGTAGGCTTAAAGGTGCAGGGGTAATTACTTCTATTTGTGAGAAGGGGTTGTCTTCGTCGCGTGCAAAGACTAAAGAGTATGCAACTGAGATTCTCTTGCAAATGGTGGAAATTTCTCCCCAACCAGATACGATAATTGAGGATATTATTCCTTCCTTATCTAATCGTTTGCCCAAACTTGTTGCCGGATGTGTTTCTGCCTTGCATGCTATCGTGGAGAACTTTGGCTGCGCAGTAATTCTGCCAAAGGGAATCATACCAAGTTTGGGGAAGCTCTTTGGTCATGCCGATAGAAACGTGAGAGCTGAGACCACCAAATTGACTGTTGAGTTGTATAAATGGATGGGAGACTCGCTTGAATCGGTTTTATTTCCAAACTTGAAGCCAGTTCAACAGAAGGACTTGACCAAGGCATTCGATGCGGTCAAAGGAACAAGCGTGGAGCAGCAAAGATTAACCAGAAGCCAGCAATTGGAATTGGAGAAATTAGAGTCTAATAATGGAGCAAACCAAAATGAAGATGTTGACATGGACGACGCGGGTGATGTCCAATCAAGCGCACCAACCTTTGACCCAGCCGACTTGGTTGACCCTGTCGAAGTATTGAATAAACTTCCCTCAGACCTTGATGCAAGAATTGGTTCAGCAAAGTGGAAGGATAGAAAAGAAGCTTTAGATGATGTCTATGCCATTCTTGAAAAAACAATCAAATTGGCTAATGATGATTATACTCCCTTAATAAGAATATTCTCGAAGTGTATGAAAGATGCAAACATTCAGGTAGTACAATTAGCTGCTAATTGTACAGAATTTATAGTACGAGGACTTGGGAAATCATTCAACAAATATCAAACATTAATTTTAGCCCCCATGATAGAGAGAACAAAGGAAAAAAAGGCATCTGTGGCAACTGCTTTGGAAACATGCCTTGACGCTATCTTCAAAACATCTAGCTTGGGTGACGTGTTGGAGGACATCTTAGCAGGAATGAAGCATAAGACTCCTCAAGTCAAGATTGCGAGCACAAATTACTTACAAAGGTGTTTAGCATCAACTACTGTTGCACCATCTCGCTCTGAAATTGATAGTATTATGGAAATTGGAGTGAAATTGTTGAGTGAATCCCAAGAACCAATTAGACAGGCATCCACAGAAATGATTGGTACATTGATGAAAATCACCGGTGAGAGAGAATTGAATGTATTTCTTGAGAAAATTGATGATAACAGAAAGGCCAAAGTCAATGCATTCTTTGAAACAGTCCAAGTCAATTCGAAGCTTGGGTCGGGGTCCAAAGCGGGTCAATCTACATCGTCCAATAGCAATATTTCTGATAAAAGATCTGGCACAGTTCCACAACGAAAGACTAAGGTCCAAACATCAGCCCCATCAATTCCTGCCAAGAGAGGCGCTTCTTCTCCAGTAAAAAGGATTGATGAAGCACCAAAGGTTTCCGCTTTTGGTCGAGGCTTGACAGGAAGATCTTTGGCATCATCAAATACTCCAGCATTGCAACTCCCTAATCACAACTCCTCGAAGCAGAGACAAGAGCCAGCTCTTACATCCGCGGAAAGAGACGAATTGCATGCCTTGCGAGAGGAAAAGAATCAATGGTTGGCCCAACAAAAGCGTGATAACCAGATACAAGTCCAATTGAAAGAAGAAATTATTGCATTGACGCAAGAAGTTTCTCACATACGGTCCCAATCAGATTTGGCCCAAAAAGATCTCACTAATGCATTACTTATGGCTAAACAGAAGGAAACACAGATACATCGTTTGAACAGTGATCTTGAAAGTGCAAGACTCAAGAGTAGGGATCTTGAGCAGACTATAGAATTAATGAAACTCAAGCAAAACCAAGCTCAAGTACCTCAATCATTCAATCACAATGGGCTCTATAATAACAGTAATGGGTCACCCTTTGAGTCTAAAGTCAGTAACGAGTTCAGATCACCGGAACCAAGACCCAGGGTGACATCAGGCGAGCTCAGTTCCAGAGTTAAAAGATTATCTATCGACAGTGATACTTTTAAAGAGAACTCATTCCTTTCTAAGTCTAGCAACAGCTACAATAGATTTAGCCCTCAAAAGTCGCCCGAACTCACGCCCGCGAGGGAAACTTTAGAAGTTGATTCGAACGACGATAGCTGGAAACGTGCTGCTGAAGTCACATCCCAGTTGAAAGCACGTATCGAGAAGATGAAAGCTAGATCTAGAAATAGCACCCTCAACTTTAGTTAGTGTATAATAATGTATTATAGTGCGCTCTTACGTAATCACTACCTTGGCATGTATCACGTGCTCTCCAGTATCCTCCGGAACCGGATTTTTCATGGTGAGTGGATGTATCTTCACTACAACAAGTCAGAATGTCTACCAAATTGAAGATCTTAGTGCCTGTCAAGAGGGTGATAGATGCTGCGATTCGTCCAAGAATTAACAAAGCTCTTACCGGTGTTGAGACTAAAGGTGTCAAATTCAGTATCAACCCATTCTGTGACATTGCATTGGAAGAGTCCCTTCGTATCAGAGAAGCCAACAAAGGACTTGTTGATTCGATCCATGCTGTTTCCATAGGTCCCACCAAATCCCAAGATGTTTTGAGAACTGCTCTTGCCAAGGGTGCGGACAGCAGTACTCTTGTGGATGTTGGGGACCAAGAAGTTGAACCATTGAACGTTGCAAAATTATTGAAACAGGTGGTAGAGAAGCAGGAGTCAAACTTGGTCATTCTTGGAAAGCAAGCTATTGATGACGACTCCAACCAAACTGGCCAAATGTTGGCCGGTTTGTTAAATTGGCCACAAGCAACTAACGCATCCAAGGTTGAAATTGACGGCGACACCGTTACCGTGACCAGAGAAATCGATGGAGGTGCCGATACTTTACGTGCCAAATTACCAATGATCATCACCACAGACTTGCGTCTCAACGAACCAAGATATGCCTCGTTGCCAAACGTGATGAAGGCAAAAAAGAAGCCTTTGGAAAAGTTGAAAGCGGCTGATTTGGGGATTGAGATTGCATCGAGATTGGAAACCATCCAAGTGGTCGAGCCACCTGCAAGAGACGCTGGTATCAAGGTCGAGAGTGTCGATGAATTGATCAGCAAATTGAAGGAAGCCAAGGCTCTTTAAATTTGTCGTTTTCTACACCCCACCACCAGATGGGAATGGGCAATTTCTTTCGGCAGCTTGCCTTATGGAACTTGTAGCTGATTCAATAATACAATAGTAAAACGGATAATAATATATAGCCATGTTAGTCGCGCGTAACCCAAATCGGTTCCGGATTCCCCATAATCCACGAACCCGCCAATGGAAACATAGCTCAGATCACTATTTGTTTTCCTATCATGACTACAGTCACGGTTACCAACGAGTTCTTGTCCCGTGCAATAAGGGCACACGACTTTAGTCCCCACAGCAAACCTCTAGTGATCGGAATAAGTGGTCCTCAAGGGTCGGGAAAATCATACGTAACCGAACAAGTCCATACGTTACTACAAAATGAGTTCAGTAACCTCAATATAGTCCAATTCCTGATGGATGATTTGTACCTCACCCATGCTGACCAGGCTGCACTCACACAACGAGCGAAATCCGAGTTGGACGACAACCGGTTGCTTCAAGGCAGAGGACTCCCAGGAACCCATGATATCGAGCTTGGCATCCACATTTTCGACAGTATCATCCAGAGCCGTATATCTGGCAAATTGGCCAGCCCCATCAAAATCCCCAGCTATGACAAGTCGTTGTTCGCGGGAGAGGGAGATAGGGACGATCCAGCCCAATGGCAGACCATAGAAAACCCAATCGATGTGGTTCTCTTTGAAGGCTGGTTTAACGGATTCATGCCCTTGGACCCAGATCAGTTGCGCATCAAGTATTTGGGATCTTCCTCCGCTGCCTTGATCCGCCATAAATTTCCCCACATTGAAGACGTCAACGAGAATTTGTTCCAGTACACAAAAATATGGAACCACTTCGACAAATTTGTGTGCTTGGAAACAGCCAACATAAGCGATGTCTACACATGGAGACTACAGCAGGAGCACGCATTGGTGGCCCGTACTGGCAGCGGAATGTCTGACAGCCAAGTAGAAGCTTTTGTTGACAGATACATGCCAGTGTACGAGCTTTACTACACCAACATGTGTGCCCGCGGAGTTTCCGATGCTACAAATTCAAACCTAAGAATAGGGGTGGATTTAGAGAGAGTCGTCCAGCTGTCTACTGCGTGGTAGGCGGCGGGTACTGGCCTCGGGGATGAGCGACTCCTAACGTACTGCAGTCTGGGTTTCAATGTATGTCGATGTGCCGTATAGTTGCAATAGCGTGAATGGAGAGAACACCTCTACCGCAACCACAAAACCGGGCACCCCACCCCACCTTACGTAAGCAGCCGTTAGATGGCTAGAGCACCCGAAGCATCGCTACTTAAATACAGACAGATTCCTCACATTTGCTATACCAGACATGTCATTATCACCCGAAGCATACACATCCTTATTGGATGAAGCCGCCACCAAAGTCCAGTCTATCTTGGAAGCCACCCCATCCTTGGCCAAGCCAAGAGTCATGATCATCTGTGGATCTGGGTTGGGAGGCATCGCCAACATCTTACACTCCGAGCCAAAGGTTGAGGTCCAGTACAAAGACATTCCTGGCTTCAAGGTCTCTACCGTTCCAGGCCATGCCGGAAAATTGATTTTCGGTCTTATTGGTGCCAACAAAGTTCCTGTCATGTGCATGGTGGGTAGATTGCATTTCTACGAAGGCTACACTTTCCAAGAAACTACTTTCCCAGTCAGATTGGCTAAGAAATTACAAGCCGAAACTGTGGTTGTCACTAACGCTGCTGGTGGTGTCCGCGAGGGTCTTGTTCCAGGTGATTTGATGCTTATTGACGATCACATCAACTTCCCAGGCTTGGCTGGATACCACCCATTGAGGGGCCCAAATTTGGAAGAGTTTGGCCCTCGTTTCCAACCACTCTCCGATGCCTATGACTTGGATTTGAGAAGATTATTCTTGACCAAGGCCAGAAAGGATCTTGGAATCACTAGAAAAATCTACGAAGGTACTTACACCTTCGTTGCAGGTCCCACTTTCGAAAGTAGAGCCGAAGTTAGAATGATCAGAAACTTTGGTGGAGATGCTGTTGGTATGTCTACAGTTCCAGAAGTCATTGTTGCCCGTCATTCAGGTTTGAGGGTTTTGGCATTGTCATTAATTACGAATGCTGGTGTCGCCGATAAGCCACCTAGTGCGTTTGAAGAAAACCCAAAGCCATTGGACGAAGGTATGGCTAGCCACGACGAAGTCTTGGAGGCTGCCAACGAAGCATCCAAGGATGTCCAGAAAATCATCGAAGCCACTATTAACGAGTTGTAAATAATCTTTAGATATATAAGTTACTTTTATTGATGACATTAATCATAAGATGTAGAAATGAATTGGACTATCTCATCCCAGTCAAGGTTTGTCTAGTTAGAAATTATCAGTCCCTTTAAACAGAAATGTATAGTGGTGAATTGCTTATTGGTCGACTTCACCAGCAGATTCCCATTTTCCTTGTAAGTTCTCCTTCCATAAACTAACCTTGTTATCACCTCCAGAAACAGCCAATATGTTTCCTGATAATGACCATGAACATCTCCAGCAGACATCAGGGAACTTTTCTTCGGTCAATAATTGTTTTTGCCAGACTCCATTGTTATCTTGACTCCAAATCAAAACAGTACGGTCTTGCGACGCAGTGGCAATGTATGAACGAGTCAAAACAGATGGGGACCAAGCAACATCACGAACCCAATCGGTATGACCTTCCAACTTCGCTTCCTCAACGTAAGAATTGGAGGCAGCATCAAATTTCCAGATCTTAGCCAAATTGTCGGAACCACAAGTAACAAACCTACGTTGCTGCTTTAATACAGAAGCGTCTTTGGAGTTGGTATTGTTCAATGGAGCCCACGAAGCAGAATTGATACCTATGGCGTGTGCATCGAATATGACATGAGAAGTGGTGCCGTCCTCGTTGAAATCCACCACGGAGACCTTGCCGTCAGAAGATGTAACCAACAATACTGCACCTAATTCATGGGGAGCCCAACTAACAGAGTTGACACTGGCTTGGTGTGCGCTGTGTTCGGCAATAATAGACCATTGTTGAGTTTCAGGTTGTTCCTTCCAAATAAGTGCTCTACCATCATAGGAGCACGAGGCCAATATGGAACCAAACTTGGGGTGTGCCCATGCTACTTGCCACACAGGACCTTCGTGTCCAGTCAAAGTTGTAACTAGCTTGTAGTTTTCAGTGCCCTCGATTTCAAATATTTTGATGGTCTTATCAGAAGAGCTGGTAGCCAATCGTTTGCCGTAGTAGTCCAAGACAGCGTCATGGATCAAGTCGTCATGAGCGTTTCCAATTGCCACCATTTTATGTCTGTGTTGGTAATGTAATGAATAGTTGGCAATTGATCTCGTTGTCGTTGATCGTTTTGAAAGAGGCGAGTGAGACGTGTAAACTTTGTCGTGTAGGTAACCACGATCACGTGACCAAAATTCATGAGATCAATCCTGGTTTTGGGGCCACAGTAAAGCCATCGTCATGGAAAGGTCGTTTGATGAACTTCAAGCAATAAGCACTCTAGTTCAATCCCTCACGGTTCAATTAAATGAGTCTGGGGATCATATAGCAAAGTTGCAAAATATAGCGAGATCGCTAGCACCCAAGAACCAGTTTAACGAACTATGCAAAGAAGTGGATAATGATGGATCAAGTACTGCAGAAATTGATCGTGAGGAAAGGATAATACAGGAATTGGAAAGACAGAGGCTTGATATTGTGATGGATCTTCAGAAGCAGGACTATATGACTGAGAAACTACAGAGCTTGATAGACCAAAATGAAGACATTGTGGCTACCGTCAAGGAATACTTGGAAAACAAAGACTCAATTCGCTGGGAGGAACAAAAGCATGTCGAGCAGAATTTTGACAACTATGTAAAGCGTGTGCTCGAGCCTACTGAACTCAAACTATCGGGATGTTTGCAGGAACTACAAAATAATGTGTCTAAGGTGGCTAATATCATCAAAATTTACAGTGAAAAGAGCACTCAAGAATTTGATCTCCTTGAATCGCAGGAATATAGAAATGAAGTGAATGCATTGATTAAAGTATTAAATAATGTGTTAAGCGAGGAATGGAAGTTCAGCAATTAGCATTAGAGACATTTGGTAACAAGCTGTCTGAGTTTAATTTAGAGTCGCCGGGACTCAATCTCCCAATTCGATTGATGTCACACTAGATCTAGAGGGCTCCCTACCGACATAGGAGTATGCACGATTTATGATTTTTCTATTAGGATCAAGTTTGACCCAAGATTGCCTGATTCTGTCTAGGTTCATATTGGTGCCGTCAAATTTAAAAAGATGGAAGATAAATAAAACCATCTCATAAATGAAAGTTATAATGACTTTCAAAATGTTGTCATTTGTGTTGGTGTTGGTAGTTTCAAACGCGTTCTCATTATTGCCAATCAATTTTTTCATAATATCCTTTTTCTCGGCATCATTTTTGAACACTTCATTGAACTTCCTCAGATTTATCAAGTTGCTAATTAAATCACTTAATTTGGATTTGCATTGGTCATTTAACTTGATGTCTAATACCTTGCAGCTTTCGTCCAATTCGTTGATTCTCTTGTTGACGATTCTAGTTTCATAAACTAGTCTGTCAACAGTTCCTTTCAAATCTTCAATATTATATTTGAGGTCATTCATCAAATCTTCATCGACTATTTTTGATTTTGAAGAGTGCATCTGTTGATAAATATTCCTCAATTTAATAAGCTCTAGGTTTAAGTAATTGTACTTCTTCTTCACCTTAGAAGTTGTTACTATATCCGTTGGTATCGTGTCCGTATTTGCAAGAGAACTCGAAGGATTGCTGGAATTGTCAGATTCGTAGTAGCTAAGTAGATTTTCGTACTTGATTAATTCATCAACACCTGAAATATATCTATGGCTGAACTTCTCGATAGATACCGGATCACCTTGTTCAATTTGAGACACAGGAATCTCAATTTTTGATAGACTTGCACTCCTGAATCTCATAGGCATCAGTACATCCTGTTGATTGACACCTCGTTCTTTCTTTGAAAATTCAAGAATATTAAGATTCGTTTCCTTAGGAATTAAGTTCGGGTAAGAGTTTCTCCGATTCAAACGATGGTGAAGTTTTTCCAATGGTGTAAATGTGTTTTTATTGCTTGAAGCTCGAGAAATCACACTTTTACCATCCACATTATTAATTTCTGCTGGAATCTGTAGGGAGGAGTCGAGAATCGAAGAATTTAACATCATGTCATGGTTTATGGGAGATCTGTCGTCAAACCTGTGGTTGTTGTCAATAGCAAATGGCATGGGATTAGAATCATCATCGCTTCCATTACGCTTTCCATTAGATCCCAAGATCTTCCTATTAGAGAGACCTATTTTCATTTTGTTGAAACCCCTCGAGTATTTGGAAAGATCTGACGATGAACCACCAGATATCATCGACTTCTGAGTAGAAGTTATTTTATCTTTTAAACTTGTGAACTTGTATTGCTTTGCTGACGAGTTTGCAGAGTACTGCCTGTGTCTGTGATGATGGCTATGGGGCTTTAAACGTTTTGAGTATTGATTGTGGCCATACTCTTTGTCACCGGATTCAGTCCCTCTCAGAAAATTACCATTTACCTTTTGATTTGTGAATGAATCATTCAAACCGTAAAAGAGCCTAGTCAAGGTTTTCCCTGTGAGATAATGCTTAACCAACAATTCTAGATCGAGTGTCTCGACATCGATTGGACTTATGTTGTCTGCCAACTTTGCAATTTTACTCCTAATTCTTCCACCAGAGGATTTACCATTGGGCATGTCGTCATTATCTCTGGATGCCGCTTGTATATCTTGAACAGTGTTTTTGACAACATTAGTCAACTTCTTAAGCTCCATACTATAATAATTCTTACCCTTTCTTTGAGAAGTTGGACTTAGTGTATTTCCCGAGAATTGGGTATCCTGGTCTTCAAAGTTATCTATGTTTGAGGTTCCAATGTAATTTCTATACTTCTCAGGCAAGAGTCTGGTATTTGTCACTGAGAATAACTTGTTTAAAGTTTCAAGATCCAATTTGCGTCTCTTCTCCAATTTATACTGCCTTTGGAACTGACCAATTGACAACATAAAGTTTTCGAAATCAAAGGGGTCCTTTGGAACGTCGCAACCTCCGACAAGTTGCAATCTTAATTTAACACTTATGGTCAAACTAATAATAGCTGCGACACTTCTTGAAGGCAAGATTCCATTCTTGGGATTTGGCTTGACGTTGAAATGAGGCAAGCCTATTAAGTTCCACCAATTAAGGATAGCCTCTTCTGTCTTGTTGCACAACAATCCATCACAATATTTCGCGTCGAGCAAATCGAAATAGAATAAGCAAGTTTGTATCACATTGACGAGCTCTCTGATGGCAAATTTGATTGGAATGTTATCACTTTCCACTTTATACATGTGTCTGAATTTGTCCTCATTTGCATCCGATATTTTATTGGTAGTCAAATACAAAGATCTACCACAGCATTGTAATTTTTTGAGGTTTGAATTGATAATGAAATCGTCTTGAATGCTTCTTGAATCGCCTTTTATGATAGGAATGAGGTTCAAGTTTGATGGTAAGGATGCAAGGTTGGTGACAAAACAGACTTCGTCCGGTTGGCCTCTGTGGGAGGAGGAGAGGGAAGGTTCTGGGAGGGTTGACGGGGTCACCGAAGAAATGGACGCCAAATTACTCTGGGAAGCACTATTTCTTTGGGGCAAACGCTCGTCCATTTTCTTGATCTTGGCATGGTTGGTCATCAATTCGTTTAAATATTCTTGTAGGCGAATGGGGTAGTACTTTGATTGTTTCTTGATGATGGTAAATTTGATGACTGAAATGGAGGAGCTGATGTCTCCGGTGTAGGTTGCCACCACCGAGCCGATTTTGCGGGCATTCACCCATTGTTCGACAAGATAAAGGTCGAATCCCGAGACCTGCGACTCCTCCATGATGAAAAACTCGTTGGAGCTGACAAACTCCTTCTGGAAGTAGTTTGCTGCGTTGAAGTCTGGAAACACGTAGGTGATCAACTGTTCAGGATTGGGAATGTTGGCAGCCTCCACACCAGAGGCTGCTGGAGCCAGGCTCTTGTGCTTGGAGGCCGACACATGATGCTTGGGCGCTTGGGGCATGGGCGCCACGAACGATATGGGGGCAAAGGTCGTCATCTTTCGTAGACCACCTGATAGGTACTTGTGCCAGTCCGCCCTTCAACTGGGATAAATCAGAAGCCGGGGGAATAGGAGGGGCGTGTCAGCGTTACTAACTCGTGATAAGCAAAGCGTATATGTACCAAAGCACCTCTTGTAGTGGAATCTATTCTTTCTATGTGATCGGGTAGGAGCTGATGAGTTCTGGGAGAATGGTATGCAGGTTGGCTTGGAGCTACCCCAGTTCCGCAGGTTGTCACAAAAATATTCAGTCAGCGAAAGGGCTCCAAATGGCCTAATTGGGCCCACTGGCGGGAATGTGGCCATGGCGAGAATGGTTGCGAATCACAACCGATCCAGGTCTAGGCAACGGGGCGAGATTATCATGGTCATGGTAAGTCCCACGGGCCCATATTGGCTACGAGCCGTCACCCATGATGTTTCTGATGGTCCTTGAGGGTCAGCCTGGGCCCAGCACGTGAGGGGCGTCGCCAGGAGGAGCCACTGGTTTGCAAACGGTGGTTTCCCGGTATGTCCGAACCATATGTTTTTCAGGGTATTTGCTGGCATAGGTGCAGGGCTATGCGATACAAAGCCTCGGACATAGTGATTTGTCTAGGTCAAACCGTACAGTACGACTATTTCGTGGCCCTGGCATCGAGACCCACAGCCTGACAAATTGCACATTTCTGATTTCTTGTGATAATTTTCCACAAGTACATTTGTACCTGCTTATTGTTAACTGCAGGGGCGTAACAATGTGTGCTGCACTGACGTTCGTGATGAATAGACTAGAGGTGTGCCAGTGCCTAGAAGTTGGTAAAACTTGGCGAGTTCTGTCTTGGTGCCCAGTTTTGGCAATTATACGGTGGTTACCTAAAGTAGGCATGGTTCGTATTTCTGAGTCTATATCTACAAATCCCTTGAGTCTCTGTACGCCTTTGGTTGCAAGAGTAAACAAGGTTTCGTAAGAGACTCAATAGTTGCTACAGATATGCTCTCATTTCAAGTTGGAATCCAAAGTGTAGTCATAATTCTTCTTATCGAACCTCTAGAAATGGTTTGAAATTTGAATCATGATTCCACTGTCTGGCATCATAGTACATCTGATATTAGATTCCTTTTTGTCACATCCTGCAAGAAGAGATATAACTTCCTGTCATCTTTGTGTTTATTAAAAATATCTCAAACAATTTTTCCCAAATTTTGCAACAATTGTGAATTGCCGGAAAACTCAATGCTCCGAGTCTGTCACTTTTTGGTTCCTAGCAGTAACTGCCACCGTAATTACAAGGGCATTTCTTTTAGCACAGTCCATGCATCAGCATCAAATTTGATTTATGGAGCCTGATTCTACATCATTTTGGCCAGGAGGAAAAAAATCTAAGCTGTAAACGATTACCCTGAAAAGAACTTCACAAGAGCTTTGAAAACCCCCTTAAAGCATCTTTCCATGTTCTACTGAACTGACTTCGTTTCCTTTATGACCACAATCACACTACCTGTTTAAGTCTGGTCAATGGATCGAGAATGATTAAGGCCAAAGAATTTAGTCATACACTGTTCAGAAGATTTTACGGAAAATGTCTGCGAGAGATATAACCTGGCGTAAAGCCTTCAAACATAACAAATTTACTCCACTATAGTAAGGGTGTATCTTATTTTAATACCAAGTTTCTCCATTTTGGAAGTATTGTATGTTTATACAGCTCTATATGTACTGAGCATTTCCCAAAGTTGAGTATTTTCAATTAAAATTTCATAAAAAGCTGTCAGAGAAACTACTATCAACATATCGATCAAAAATTTAGTATGAAATGAATATAATAGCTTTCTGTCTCCTCACATCATAACACTGGTAGTTACCGATGAATAAGTAATGAGCTGCTTTGAAGATATGAGAATGCTTATTTAATGGTTAAAGTGCCCTTGGTGTCACCACTGAACCGAACGTGCTTAGGAAAGAGAAGACAAATATTCCCCAAGGCAAATATCAACAGATCAAGAAGAGAAATCTTCCAACAAAAAGATTATTTAACTAATTAGAGGGATATAAGAGCTAATCTCCGAAAGATACCGTTAAGTGAGATATTAGTACGAGATTTTACAATTGTATACAAGCTCTAAGCTTATTTTGTTAAAAGCTTTGTTGAAAGTTCACTGATCGGGGTTTATGATTCGGATCATGACCTATAAGAACCCTATCACGTTCAACATTCCAAACTTGAAACTCTTGAACAGCAGCGCATTTGCTATTACAAGCCATCTCAAGTAGTAAGGTCAATTTCCGAGTCTTTTCATTGCAAAAAGCCCAAACCCATTCAAACTCTAATTTTCCAGCACTTTTACGGGGTCAATGGCTCGGTTAAGCTCAGCATCTAAAACCTTCACCCATTGAGTAAGCTAACTGCGATTGGTGATTTCCTTAAATGATTTGCAATTTCATACGAAGAAGGGTTTGACTTTGAGAACAACCTCACCATACAGAGAAGTTTCTGACCTCTCTCTGGGAAAATAAGATTGAGTCTGATTTACCTGGAGTTACTTACTGGGGTCAACCAATTGACCTCAAACCATTAACCATCAAAGGTATTCATTTTTTCATTATCATCGAAATGAAGTCGTTTTCCAAGTGAAAAATTATTGGGGAATAAATCCTTAATTTCCCTTGGAGGGTTGTGAGGTTTATGATCATCATATAGCTCATGTATGTCATTAAGTAGTGCTTGCCCTCAAGAAGGTTTAGAATGTGATAAGCTCTTGCTCTCGCTAGTTAGAACGGGTGATTCCAACTGAAGCAACAGTCTAGGACTTACCCTAGTTGAATCTGGGGCGGAAGTATGTTACTGTATCATGTTTGGGTACGGGTGATATATATTTATTGCAGTGCAGTGTCTTTTCTCAGCATTTTGTGATGCACTTCACGATTCATAAGAATTTCGCTATGCTTTTATAGGTTTCGTAATCTGCAACCCCCTTATCATGGAGCTCTACCTCTTATCTTGCTTATTACCCCTACCTATGGCGCGTACTAAGCCTATAATCCCTAATTTCAAGAGCATGAACTTTTCAAATCTCACGCTTTCGTTCCTCTAGACCGCTACTAGGCTCCTAATACTCTTTTTATCTATGCTGTTTGTATTAGAAGCTGACCTTTGGGGTGGCACATAAATTTTCCAGGGTCGTTCCCTAACCAATTTATACAAGAAAGTGACAGTGACACAAAGCACCGAATTTCTCTTTCAAGAAATCATCCGTGATAGTTTAGTGGCTAGAATTACCGCTTGTCGCGTGGTAGACCGGGGTTCAATTCCCCGTCGCGGAGTTTCCATTGCGCAAATGGTTTAGTGGTAAAATCCAACGTTGCCATCGTTGGGCCCCCGGTTCGATTCCGGGTTTGCGCATTCTTTTTTAGTTTTTTAACATATGAAGTGCATGTAAACGGTCTAACAGCCCCACAATCTGCTGATATATGTAGGGGAATATCTATCTTATCGCCAAATAGGCGAGATTCTCGCGCCGACGGCCATTTATTTTCCGCGTGGATTGAGACTCAATTATTGCCTTAATCTGTGCGATAACTCCTGATAGTAAAGGTTGGAAAATGATATTTGAGTTGCGATAAGGGTTTTCAAACCCCTCAAATCTGGACCAAAGCCTTCACCAGTAAATTTCCAAGTCATCGAGCTAGCCTTTCGTCCACAAGAACGGATATCTCGACAACTACGTCAGCTTGCTAAGCGTTAAAAAGTCTTTGCTTGGCTTGCTACACCACTTGCATTCTCTGTCTCGACACTTGCTTGTGTGTCTTGCGATTGCCATGACCAGAAAGAATACTAATACCATGCAGGTTCACAACAAGGGCCCTGCTCTAATCGCAGCACAAAAACTGTAATCTATACCGATCATGAGCCCGACGCCGTACCGACTCCGACGATCAGTTTCATTTACTCGATGGCCTATAGTGGGGTTGGTAGCATATAAATAGATGCATTTCCGTAGATTGTAGCGTATCAGCTTCTCTCACCAATATCAACACAATGAAGGACGAAAAGAACCCGTCCCCACAAGAGAGCGAGGTGGCCGAAGGCGACATCAGCACTATTTCGTTCAAGAATGAATCTTTCAAAGAGAAATTGGTTCGGATCTTCGAGGTCCAGCCCAAGGGCGATCTCACCACATCCCAGATGTATCTTTACAACTACGACTTGCGTCCTGTGGAAGAAGCTCGTAGAACTTGGTCCTGGTTCAACTACGTATTCTTCTGGATTGCTGACTCGTTTAATATCAACACTTGGCAAATTGCTGCCACTGGTATTCAGGACGGTGGTATGAACTGGTGGCAGACCTGGTTGTCTGTCTGGTTGGGCTACTTGTTGTGCGGTATCTTCGTGTCCATAGGTGCCAGAATCGGTCTCCAATATCACATCTCCTTCCCTGTTGCTGCAAGATCGTCATTTGGTATTTATGGTGCCTTGTGGCCTGTAATTAACAGAGTGGTGATGTCTGCAGTGTGGTATGCCGTACAGTGTTCTATTGCAGGCCCATGTTTTGAAGTCATGTTGAGAGCCCTTTTTGGACAGAACCTTGACAAGACCATGCCTAACCACATCAGCGATNCAGACTTGACTACCTACAAGTTTTTGTGCTTCTTCCTTTTCTGGTTGTGTTCATTACCCTTCATTTGGTTCCCTCCTCACAAGATAAGACATCTTTTCACAGTCAAGGCATACGTTGCACCTACTGCAGGTTTCGCCTTCTTGATTTGGACTTTGGTCAAGGCTAAGGGAGCCGGCCCTGCCATCCACCAAGGGTCTAAGGTTCACGGTAAGGACCTCGCATGGGCCTTTGTTGAATCCACTATGAATTCCCTTGCCAATTTTGCAACCTTGATCGTGAATGCTCCAGATTTCGCACGTTTTGCTGATAAGCCTTCATTTAGCATGAAATACTTGGTCTACACCATCACCATTCCCTTGTGTTTCTCGATCACCTCGTTGATCGGTATCTTGGTTACTTCCGCATCCATTGATCTCTACGGCGAGCCATACTGGTCTCCATTGGATGTTTTGGGTAGATTTTTGGACGACTACTCTTCAGGAAATAGAGCAGGTGTGTTCTTGATCGGGTTGGCCTTTGCATTGGCCCAATTGGGTACTAATATTTCTGCCAACTCTCTTTCTTTTGGTACCGATGTGTCAGCCGTTCTTCCAAGATTCTTAAACATCAGAAGAGGTGGTTACATCTGTGCAGCCTTGGCTCTCTGTATCTGTCCATGGAAACTCACTTCCACCTCGTCCAAATTTACTACCTACTTATCTGCTTACTCCGTTTTCCTTTCATCGGTTGCTGGTGTTGTTGCTTGTGATTATTTCTATGTTAGAAGAGGTTACATCAAGTTGACACACTTATATTCCTTGTTTGCCCCAGAAGAGCCAACTACCAAGTCCATCTATAGATTTAACGTCATAGGATGCAACTGGAGAGCTTACGTTGCATACATTTGTGGTATTTTACCAAATATTGTTGGATTCGTTGGTGCTACTGAGACACACAAGGTACCAATCGGGGCCACTGAAGTTTATAGATTAAACTTCTTTATGGGATTCTTCTCAGCTTTCATCATTTATGGAACTTTGTGTCGCTTGAGTCCAGTGGAAGGTACTCCACAGGTTGGTGCCTTCGAGAAGGCATGGTTCGAAGAGTCTCCTGATGTTGAGGACTTTGATGAGTTATTGCAAGGACATGTCGTCCATCATGGTATTGAAACCTCGTATGCTACTGGTAACTCTTTTAACAAATATGATGAAGAGAAGAGCTTAGGGGCCAACCTGTCTTAACTAATTTCAATTCTATGTATAGCGTATTTTAATTTTTATCTTAGCAACATTTGTTAGCGTGATGTAATATGGATGCAAAAACATAAAACAGGTCTAAGCGGTGCACCCTCACAAATTGTGACACGTTTTTGAGCCAAGCGAAGACACAATAAGCCAAGCGAAGATTTTAGATGGTACATATGATGATGTTAGGCTGTGCTATGACCTAATTTTATCTATGATTCAGGTTTTTCCGGAAGTTTGACCCTCTTTTAGTTAATCTGATAAAACCTGAAAGTTCATAACCCACAATAAAAAGTGAATATCACGTGCCCGAGAATGAGAATCTTGACTTGTGAGTGAAGTCCTAAAATACGTCATCGGATATTAGCCCAGTAAGACAGAGTCATAGTGGTCGATGATACGTTTGGTCCTTCCAAGGCTGGCTTCAAGAGCCATTCTAAAATCTTCATCCAGAAGTCAGACATTTTCAGCAAGCTTTCACTCAGGCAAGCGAAATGAGCAAAAGCTTGATGGCTTGAGCCTCTCGGAAGCATTTCAGTACTGGAGGCAGTCATTGAAGAGAAATAGACTTAAAGAAGTTCAGGATGAGCTTGTAGAGTTGATGGTACTGAAGAGCAGGCCAGAAAATGAGGATATGATCAGAGAGGATAAGCAGACTATCATCGATTCGACCGGAAATCACATCAATGAGGTAGGATTCAAAATCATTAACGATGAAAAGTATCAGACAAAGCATCTAGTGTTCATACATGGATATGGGGCATCCTTGGGATGTTTTGCTAGAAACTTTCAACTCATCAATAAGTTCAAAAATGATAAGAAGTTCAATTATCATATTCATTTCTTGGATAATATTACGTTCGGCTTGTCTTCCAACCCAAAGATCGAGTACGAGGGAGTGAATCACTGGTTTATCAAACAATGCCCTTCCTTAAAGATAAAAGATTCCAGGCCCAACGATAAAAGCAATTTATACAATAAATATTATAAGTTGGTTGATAGTTTTACTATCGATAGAAATGAATTCTCGCAGTATCAAGAACATTACAAACCACTATTAGAAGAAATTGAGAAGTTTTATATTGAAGCAATAGAGAATTGGAGGATAGCTTCTGATATTGGCCAGATTGACTATTTAATCGGACATTCTTTTGGTGGGTACTGGTCAGGTTCATATTCTTTGAAGTATCCTGATAACCTCAAACACTTGATTTTGTTGTCCCCTGTGGGAGTAGAGAGACACGTCCATTCTGTCACTAGTGATATCCTTCAGGAAAATAAGTCAGAATTTGTCCCTGATTTAGATCCTACCTCATACAAGTTCCTTTCTCGAGTTCCAATATTGAGTAACGAGCACGTGAGAAAGTGGTACTACATTCTACCATTTATGCCCATATTTCTTAAGATTTTTGGTCCTTGGGGATACAGATACTACTTCAACACTTGGTACCGAAAGCTTTCCAACATCAACAAGGTGATTGACAATTTAGGTGGGTCCGAAAAAGTGATTAAGAGCGAAAATGATACTGTCATCGGAACCAAAAAGGAATGCCTTTTGATAATAGAGTACTTGTACAACTCCATAACTGGTGGTTCGAACAGTGACATTTACATCAAGAATCTTTTAACTCCCGCTACCGTTAGCAAGTGGCCATTGTATGACAAGTTTGATGCTTTCTACAGGTCAAGCAAGCATGATTTCAAGATTGACGTATTGTACGGGCAATTTGACTTCATGAATGCTGAGGCAGGGGAGAAAATGGTTCAACTCATCCGGAAGAATTCCTCAGATCAAACAACGATAAACTTCCAGAAAATCAAGCAAGGTGGCCACAACTTATATATAGACAATCCTTTTGACACGAACAGTGCGATACACGAGATTGTCACAAAAGGATCAGTTGATTCGTCCCACAAAGACTAGATAGCTGCGCTTCGTGGGTGAGATCACCATTATTTAAATTCATAGACTATGCCCCTGGTGGCAAATTTAGAGCCAAGCAAGGAAAATTAGAGCCTTGCGTTTCAAATTAGCTTTGTATCTCCATAAAATCTCGGTACGTTTTGTTGCGATACGTTTTTACGCTGAAAACCTCCAAATAGCAAGGTGACAATAGCATCAAAGAATTTCTGATACATAGAGGTTATAGCCGAAGCGCAGTCTTCCAATTGCTTTGCCGTTTTAGGAAAGTGCACGAAACAGAATTTCCATTTTGGGAAAGACTGCGAAAACCCTCAACGTTCTTGCCAAAATCAGCCAGATGCCACCGGGTGCCAACCCACAGATTGGTAGGAACAGGCATAATAATACATGCAAGGAGGTACATCATCGTCGACTAGACTTATTTCAATGGCTAAAATCGAGTGTACAACTTAAAACATGCATGTACTTGCATTAAGTTGCGGAATATGCCATATTTTCTGGGGATGCCGTTACTAAATCCAACAAATGTATAAATACCCTGACGTTCCTGTCATACTTGTTGACTGGTAACGATGTGGAGCCTAATTTATGTGTATATCACGCTACTTGTCTCTGTAGTGCTTGCTAAGTCTCCAACAGGGGGTTACGCTCCAGGAGTTGTCAAGTGTCCAAGTTCCAACACTACCCTTATTAGAGAAGCTAACTCTATTTCTAAACAAGAACAAGATTGGTTAAAAGAGAGACAAAAGAAGAGCAATGCTGCCTTGATCGAGTTTCTCAAAGACTCCAAATTAAAGGGTATCAACCCAGAAAAGTTTATTACGGATAACTCTTCCGTTTCGATTGCTTTGGCGTTCTCGGGCGGTGGTTACCGGGCCATGTTAAGTGGTGCTGGCCAGTTGGCAGCCTTGGACAACAGAACAGACTTTGGCTCAAATGCAACTGGGTTAGGTGGTCTTTTGCAGAGTTCCAATTACATCAGTGCCTTATCAGGAGGTGCGTGGATGTTAGGATCTCTTGCATTCAACAACTTCAGCAGTGTTCAAGATATTGTGTTTAAAAATGAGTTTGATCTTTGGAATATTACCGATACAAGACAGTTGGTTAACACCACAAGTACCTGGAGATTATATGCTGACATTGCCTTTTTGAATCTTAAAGGGGCACTTACTCATATGAACTGGTGGGACGTAACAAATACATCCATCGAGTATGATATTAACGCAAAGGCCAACGCAGGATTCAACGAAACATTGACGGATTACTGGGGAAGAGGTTTGTCTTACCAGTTGCTTAAACCTGAAAATGGCCATGGTGCTGGTACAACCTGGTCTGATTTGAGGGACGAACCAGTCTTTGCCAACCACTCGATGCCTTTCCCAATTTTAAATGCCTTGGGAAGAAAGCCTGATACATTAACCTACAGTTTGAATTCCACAGTCGTTGAGTTTAACCCATTTGAAATGGGATCCTTTGACCCCTCTTTGAACACCTTCACTGACTTGAAGTATATTGGGACAAATGTTACCAATGGTAAGCCAAACAATGGCTCATGTATCGCTGGATATGACAATGCTGGATTTGTAATGGGTACTTCAAGTTCCTTGTTTAACCAGTTCTTGAACACATTGGTATGTGAGGATTGTATGGGACTTAGTTGGATTATGAAGCCAATAGTTAGAAGATTCTTGAACGCCTTATCTGGAGACGAGAAAGATGTTGCTAACTATACTCCCAACCCCTTTTACAAGTCTCAATACGCAAAATCCAACAATATCACTAGTTCAGATTCACTTTACCTTATAGATGGTGGTTTGGGAGGTGAAACTATTCCCTTATCTTCGCTTCTCAATACCGAGAGAAATGTGGACATCGCCTTTGCCTTTGATAACGGAAATGACAGGGAGAATAGTTATCCTAATGGCTCCTCTTTAGTCGCCACCTACGCCAGGCAATTCCTGGACCAAGGCAAGACCACCATTTGTCCATATGTGCCTGATGTCTACACTTTCCTTGCCAACAACTTGACAGCTAAACCAGTTTTCTTCGGTTGTGATGCTAAAAACTTGACTGATTTGGTCAAGGATGACAAGACTCCTCCCATCGTTGTCTACATGGCCAACAGACCATTCCAATATTACTCCAACACTTCTACATTCCAACTTGCTTACTCTGATTCTGCAAAGAAGAGTATGATCCAAAACGGACTTGACATAGGTACCCAGTTGAACGGAACTATTGATTCTGAATGGAGAAGCTGTGTTGCATGTGCCGTTATCAGGAGGGAAGAAGAAAGAAGAGGAATACAACAAACCGACCAATGTAAGAAATGTTTTGAAAGATACTGCTGGGATGGGTCGATTGCTAAAGGAGTACCCAAGGACTTCGATGGTGCTCTGAATTTCACTAACACTGGGTTGACCAATGGACCAATGTCATTGAAGGCTAACCCTGGGGACCCTGAAACTAGTTCTTTTAGCCTTTTCCAAATTAAGAGGTCCGAAAACGCAGCTACAAGATTTTCGTCCGTCAATGCTACCTTATCATTGATGGCTTTGTTAGTTGTGGCCCTTACCTTCTAGGATACCCCAAAAGATTTACCCGAAATAACGATAAATAATGATATAGGCAATAGATTGCTCCGAAAGGAATCAGTAGCTGCGAAAAATGACATGGATGGCACCTTTAGTGATTAACGATATATCTGGATTTCTTAGCAATCACACAAAGTGCGACATATTGGACCTAACTGTCATGACAAGGATACGTAGAACAAGCTCTCCTCCTTTGTTTACTCTATTTACCCAGTGAGGAAGAGATGTTCGTAGTGGGCATTTGGGACCGCTATAACCATGTCCGGCATATAGGGTGCGGGTTGGAATGGTCACCCAATAGTATGTTTGCCATAGTCAGCAGTGCACGACTCCTGACTAATCTGGGGATCACTATTTTTCGGTTCCGAAGCCGAATATCGAGCTGAGGTTATATATACGTTAGGAAGCTCAACTACTATCTACAGCAACAATGTTTTCTAATAGGACACCAGTGTTAAACGCATTGTCCCGCAGACTATTTTCCTTCAAAACATTACCCACCCCCAACCCTAACGCTCTTAAATTTATCTCACCTGAATGCCAGATCTCACCCATTCCCAACAAGACCTTTGAATTCACTTCCACATTACAAGCCATACATTCCCCTTTGGCGTTGAAGTTGTTCAAGGTGGAAGGTATCAGGTCAGTCATGTTGGGTCACGATTTTTTGACTGTCAACAAACTAGACCACATCAATTGGGCTAACTTGAGACCAGAGGTGGTAGAATTGATGGATAACTTCTTGACCTCCAAGAAGGAGCCAGTGATAACTCGCGAATTGATTGAACAAAGTGCCAAGGAATCCACTGCGGCTGAGGAGGCCGACTCTGAGATTGTTTCCATGATCAAAGAATTAATCGAAACTAGAATTAGACCTGCCATTCAAGACGATGGTGGAGACATCGAATATAAAGGTTTCGATGAAGAAACTGGATCTGTATTCTTGAAGTTGCAAGGTGCCTGCAAAACCTGTTCATCGAGTGAAGACACATTAAAGCATGGTATTGAATCGATGTTGATGCACTACATTGAGGAAGTCAAAGAGGTAGTCCAAATCTTGGACCCAGAGGAAGAGATTGCATTGAAAGAGTTTGACAGATTGGAGCAACAGTTAGAGTTGAAACGCTCTCGTCAAGCAGAATCTGCTCCTCCATCTCTTTAATGAATTAATGGAGTTTAAGTGGAAAAATCACGCTGTCACATCCGCTTTCTGACTCCAGAAACTTTGCATTTAAATTATTTAATCCGTGTATATTACCTTATACCTTAATCTTACATTCTTTATCAATACTCTTTAGAACCTCTTGCTTAATCTTGTAGAGTTTCTGTTCCTCTTCGAAACGAACAGAGAATTCTTGTAACAACCCTTTCTCAATACAATCTTTACCAACACATAATCTGACTTCTTCAAATAAGTTATTACTCCACTTTGACGTGATCGCAGTCCATGCTTTGGAAACTTGATTAAATCCAACTACCCAGCCTAATAATCCAAGAGCAAAAGCAGCATTCGATGAAAAGTCGAAATATTGGTAAGAAAGGAATGATATGACGGAAATTGGTAACTGATACAATGTAAACGCCTTTCCCAAAATTTTATATACATGAGGTTGAATTTCGGTTGAAAGTCTCTGGTTTATCAATTGGTACTTCATTTCAAACAAGGGATTGGATTTCTCCTTCTCTGAACTATAATTTGCAAAGCTTTGGTTTTGTAGCTGAGAAACGATATGTCCTCTCAAGTAGTTATATTTCTCAATGCTATTATTCATGAAGGATTTATTGAAGAAATCTTTGAGATCATATTCCACATTATCGTTCTTATAGTAGAGCTTCCACCAAGCTAAATTCTTCTTGAAAAAAGATCTGGTATCAGGGATCAAGTGATCTTGTAATTCCAGATGCACAAGCTGGCTATATCTATTGATTTCCTGATCTTTGATTCCTGCAAGATCGATACGCAAATTTTCGTTATTCTCTATTGAACCTTTGACTTGAAATTTGATTCCATGCAATAACCATTGCGTCAACGTATGGGTTTTCAGGTACCAAACAATTGCTTTATAGAGTTCCAAAATATTACTATTCTGAATGGAGTCGATATACACAGTGCCAGCTTTGGTATCAAACTTTAAGAACTCCTCAATCCCATTGTAAACAAGATTTGAATCGATTTTGATTGTATGTGACTGAACATTGACTGTATCAAATGTCACAGGAGTGCTCTCAGATGAGAATGGAGAATATTCTGTGTTGTCAATTATGTTTAACAAGATTTTACTTTGTATATCCTTTGGGTAAGGAGACGAAATGAGCTGCTCAAGTTCTGTAGCAACATTGATTAAATAGTGATACTCGGATGCATTTAATTGGTCCAACTCCTGGATCTCTGTCAAGACAATATTACTGTCATCATATGATCTTATCAGCTGAAGCGATTCTGAAAAGGAAGGTCTGATGGCAGCATTTAACAATGGAGATTGCACCCCGTATAGATCTTCGCCCTTTTCTTGATTCTCGCCAAGGCTGTCAAGAGACACAAATTTATTTATTCTGCTCCTGGATCTGGACTTGACAGGATCGTACCAAACTTGATTCTCCAGCGCCAAAGGGTCTGCAAGCAAACTTTCTACCACTTTCGAGCGTGATCTAGCCGCCTGGTCAGCATAAATTATTCCAACTCTGATTGTTTGGTGATCGTTTGAACCTCTCACTAGATATTTATAGGACTGTATCTGGCCATTTGTTAATCTGTCTTTTGGGAAGTATTTGGTATATTTTTCAAGCTCTGCAATCAAAGCTTCCGGGTTTGAGACTCTCGAGGACAGCGTTTTCTCCTCAACTGTTGCATAGGGTACTTCATTAATTACGGGTTCAATTGAGATAGACGACTTGAAGCGAGCAACAAGACCGTACCTCCAGATCGAATGCCGCGGTATCTTCGCCAACTGCCCACCAATTCGTACGGAGACCATGATATTGACAGAAGTGGATTTCATTCGCTACAGCTAGAACAATTGAAAATGGTTACCGGTCACGTGCCTCGCTTAGTGAGTGCCTGTATACAGCCCGGGGACTCCAAATGCCTCAACTCCAGAATACTCCATAGTCTATCATTTTCATGTTCAGTGCTATTCTGTCGAACCGGTATGCCCTACGGGTATCCAAGGTCTTAAAGAAATATGCAGCCTTCATTGGCCCTGGCTTGGTGGTTAGTGTTAGCTACATGGATCCGGGCAATTACCTGACTTCAGTCTCGTCTGGTGCTCTGTATCAGTACAAATTGTGCTTTCTGATATTCATGTCCAACATTTTTGCCGTGATTTTGCAATCATTGTGTGTTAAGCTTGGTACTATCACAGGGTTAGACTTGGCAGAAATGTGCAGGTTACATTTGCCTTATCAATTGAACCTCACCCTATATGCCTGCGCCGAATTGGCAATTATTGCAACTGATTTGGCCGAGGTGGTGGGAACTGCCATCGCCTTGGAAATCTTGTTTGGAATTCCATTAGCTTACGGTGTTTTGATCACTATTCTTGACGTTTTGATCATCCTTTTCGCGTACCATAAAGATGGCAGTTTAAAACAAACCAAGGTTTTCGAATTCTTGGTGTCAATTTTAGTCTTCTGTACGTGCATCTGCTTTGTTTTAGAATTGTTCAAGTGTGATTTCCCACCAGGTTCGTTCTTGGCTATTATTGAGGGTTTCCTCCCAATCAACAAAGAAATTTTCAAAGAGCTGAATGCATTGTTCTTATCTTGCGGGATCGTTGGTAGTACGGTTATGCCACACTCACTTTTCTTGGGATCCGCCTTGGTTCAACCAAGATTGAAGGATTATGATGTCAAAATTGGTAATATTCAAGAACCAGTTGAAGATGAAGCTACGGAAGAGGAAGTTGACCAAGATAATAACTTGACGGCAACTTTGCACAAATTTCAAAGCATTTCTGATGGCTCAAATTTGAGGACGAAATATAGGCCCTCTTATCAGGCTATCAAATATTGTCTTAATTATTCATATATTGAGCTCATTTTGTCCCTTTTTATTGTGGCCGTCTTCGTTAATTCAGCAATTTTGATCGTTGCAGGCTCCACACTCTTTGGCAAACCAGATGCTGAAGAAGCGGACTTATTGTCTATCTATGAAATGTTATCCTACTACATTTCTCCAGCTGCCGGCTTGGTGTTTGCATTGTCCATGTTGTTTTCGGGTCAGAGTGCTGGTATTGTATGTACCATGGCTGGTCAAATTATTAGTGAAGGCTTTATAAATTGGACTATCAAACCTTGGATTCGCAGAATTGTCACCAGAACTTTGGCCATAATTCCAGTTTTAATTGTTATAATGGTATTAGGGAGAGAAGGAGTATCAAAGATTATGAATTCTTCCCAGGTGGTGTTGAGTTTCATTTTACCGATCGTCAGTGCGCCATTGATTTGGTTTACTAGTAGAAAGGAGTATATGACTGTCTATGACACTACCACAAACACCAATGAAGAGTCAAGCTTGTTGTTGCATAGTGAACTGTCCGAAGACGGTACGCAAGAAGTAAGAGTTAGAAAGTTCACTTTTGAGAATGGTGTTTTCCTCAGAAACGCCAGTATTGCTACATGGCTGTTGATCACCTTTTTGAACTTCTACTTGATATATGCATTCGCAAATGGTGCTGATATCTGATTATAGTTTTATTAAAAATACACGATAGATTACAAAAGCCATGAAATGACGGAATATTTCTAGAACCTGTTTTTCTTCTTGTAAGGACCTCTTATACTTGGCAATCTTCTGTTGACGTTGGAAGGCATCATGGGTTGAATTTTGCTTTGTGAAATCCCAGGCAAGACACCGGTGTATTCGGTTGTTAAAACAGGTAACTTTTTGCTGAACTGATATGGAAAATCGCCAGGAGACACATTATACAACTTGATAGCAATTGTGACCAATTTCTCTATTTTTCTGTAGGTTGTTATTTCTTCGGAAGAAGGCAAGGACTGGCTCTTGGCATCAGCATGGAGGAATCTCTCTTGACGCAATTTATTTAACTTTAATGTGAGAGTGGAGATCAACCTTTGCAAGGCTTTTGGAGATTCGGTGATGGAAGCTTTTTCTCTTCTCAAGAACTTCAAGACTTCTATTTGTTCTGGGTCCCATTGAACCAAGTTCTTCACGTTGATCTCATCTGTAACCTCATCTGTAACTTCCATTGGATCTTCGTCCTTCACTTCTTCCTTTTTATCGATTGGCTTCTGTACCAGTTTAGATTCTTCTTCTTCTGATTTGCTGACTCCAGATGCAACATCTACTTTCTTTTCGTACTTTGCTCTGAATTGGTCAATTTCGGCGAATCCTAAATGATGGAGCCATATTTTTCCTTTCAACTCTTCAGTAACAATAGCATCTTTCAGATCTACATTAGGGGCGAAAGATCTGAATGAATCTCCTGGTCCTTGAATTAATGTTGCCACTGTAGATGCCGGATCTGAACCACTACCTCTTTGTTGTAAGACTGCCAATGTTGGTTTTATGGAAGTACCTTTTTCGTTAATTGCGGAGGAAGTTGGTGCAGATACAGCAACATTTTGGATGGGTAAAGCAGTAGGAGGCTTAATCAAATCGGCCTTATAGTCCAACCAAGTGGGGACGGGGATGGTATACCACAAGGGGTGAAAGAAATCATGTAAAATTTCAGTTTGACTATTCTCGGAGCCAGCCAAAAACTTTGGAAGAGCAGGAGACAAGGAATCAAATGTGAGACATGCTCTGGACAGAGATATCCTATTTGGTACTACCTTGGAGATAGAATAAGGATCGGGAACATAAGTTGGGTTGGTGTCAACTTCCGACTTGCCCAATAACGATGAAAACAAAGGAATGCTGTTCTGTTTTGGAGGTTGAACATGGACTGGATTCGCGTAGATGTTGGAGTATGGGGTTGAGGTTGGCTCAGGTTCTTCGGGCTTAGAAACGTAGGTGATCACTTCTCCATTGGTCAAGCTATATGTATTGGAGATCTTAGTGTAATCTTGCTTCAAGTGACTTTCTAACTCTGTTGATTCCACATGTTCATTAAAAATTGATAAGTGAATTCTGCTAACTTCTCTCAAAAGGATCTCGGTACTGAACTTGTAGAAGAAATCAATATTCTTGTATTCCTTGGTTCCAACCTTATGTTGTGAAATCAATGAGGACGATACGATCTTTACATCGTGGTAGAGCTTGTATGGGGATCCGGTATACTCACCTTGGTTGTACTTCTTTAAAATAGTAGTCTTCGTGTAATTCTTGTTTCCATCAATATATGATTTGAGTGAGGTCAAAATAGAAGCAGGATCATTTTCAAGGAATTTGCTAGGCAATACTTCTGTAGTTAAAACTGATGACTCTTTATCAGCGTGTTCGTAAACTGTGAAGATGTCAGAAAGAGTATTCTCAAACCGGTCTAAAAGTTAGTACGCTTGATCATAGAGATTTCCAATCACCACCTGTTGGCCTCAACATTGTAGTACTTACTCTCGACAGTCATGCTTAAAGATTGTAGTAAAATTTCGAGATTGATTGTGTATCCGTTCGCGAGTGCTGTGTTGATAGTATTTTCAACTTTTTTGCCAATGCGATTATGAAGAGTTACACAAAAGAGAAATGTACTGAGAGCACATAAGCTGAATCATAAGAGTTTTCCGTTCATGAATGATCCTAGGCTACCTGTACAGATTTTCGTACCGGCAAGACTAGGATGTAAGTTACTACCTCTGTAAGCGAATATAGTTGCGCCATGCGTTTTCGTTTAAATTTAATAAAAATCTAAAAAAATGTCTATTAAGTAGTTAATTTCTTGACATATCTGTTCTGTGATTGTTACCTAACCCCCATACTATTTTCACTTGCTTGTTGCTTTTGATAGAAATTTGAGTAACTTTTAATACATTTCGTTCAATTATTGGGCAATCTACGAGATCAAATTATTCAGTATAGACCACATGAATCCACAACCAGAGAAGAGTTCACAATAGCCAATGATTCTACCCAAAGGGTTGCCTCATTAATTGCAATTGAATTTGAATCTACCCACAGCTTCTTCTTGTCTTCAATCCATCTTTTGAGGCAAACGGAATTATCCCTAGAAGTGCGTGATGCAAGGTACGAACAATCTTTATGACTTGATATTTCCGCGTACATTTTACTCTATACGTGCACAATTAACAACTATTGTCAAGAACCACAGCCTGGAAATAAGCTATACTTGTTGAAGCTAATTCCGCTTGGTTTGATTACCTGATACAAACAGCGCATGCATTTCCCGAATGCCTTGGACTCTATACTTTGTTGCAAACGCGGGGTCTTCATCTGCGGGGCGATAGAAGCATCTGAAATTTTTAGAAGTGCACATGGTTCCATATATATATAGTGCTGAAGACGTCAATCTTGAAGCATAGTGCCCAATGGTTTCAGTAAGAGGATCTTTGCTCATGCTCAGGCTTACGCCTGAGTTGATTTACTATATCCTTAGATACTTTGTTATTGGAAGCCCTTACAGAAAATTGAAGAATCGCTTTGTGGCTACAATCAAGATGGTTATTTACAGGTGGGGCATTTCTTTGCCAATCCCTGATGGTAGGTTCATATCGTTCTTGAAGAACAAGACCTTGATCAATTCCGTTATTCCATTGGCACACAAACAAATCACCAGCAAGTACAATAACTACGGTAAGCAGTTCGACCCCAAATCTATTTGGATCTACGAGAAGCCAGACAGAAAGCCTTCAGACCCAGTTTTGATATACCTTCATGGCGGAGGGTATTACATTCAAACAGCTCCTTCTCAGGTGACTGGAGTCATGGCCATCCATCAATTGTTGGATCCCGAGAAACGCAAAAATTTGTCCATATTACTCTTGGACTATAGCTTGGCTTGCCATGGTTTCACTTTACCTACCCAATTGAATGAACTTGACTCTTCCTACACTGAGCTCAGTAAGGGATGCTCCAATATTATCTTGATGGGTGATTCTGCTGGCGGGCATTTGGCACTCACCTATTCGCAAAAGTTGAAACTCGAGAACATTCCAAATAAGCCATACCCATCGAAGTTGGTTCTCATCAGTCCATGGGTCAAGATCTTACCAAGTGAGAGTCAATTCACACCAGGAAATTCGTTCTACGACAATGACGGTAGAGATATTATTCAATACTACGACATGAACCATCTCAAGCATGTCGTAGGTGACAATTCACTCAACTCGTTACTTATGTCTCCAAGCAACAAGATTCCCCAAGTAAGATCTGATTGGAACAGCATCCCCACATTTGCAAACCCAGATTCTGATATCTTTGTTCTTCTTGGTGAGGATGAAGCCTTTAGAGATGATATTTTAGAATGGTGTGACTACGCTTTGGGGGTTCCACTTCGTTCTCAACATAAATACGGCCACTTTGGCAACTTTTTTGACCCCAAAACCCACTCATACCATAGAGAGGGGGGCTCTGAAGGAGCTAGTGTCAGAATCTACGTCGAACCTTGGGGTGTCCACGACTCTTGCTTTTTCTTCGAGGATTCATTATTCAGTGAAATCAAAAAGAAGAAGAGAACGTTAAAGGATGTTGACCAAGAAAAGTACTTCGGACTTTACAGAGTTGCTAAGTTCTTGAACGACAAATTGTAAGGTCTAGTATGTGTCAGTCTAGATTTATGTTGGTTCAAATTATTGTGTGATTGACCTCTTGCTTATAGGCCGCATTCTGTTTCATATTTAGTGTCAAATTTAAGGTTATCGCCTGGTTGCGCATTAAATATTATCTGTAGATGATACATAATATGCTACAGGTTTGCGCTGACACCGCTATCTGTAACGCCTCACAACCAGGATGATGCAGGGGCCAACTTTACCAAGATGCTACTGCTTCGTAGATGGTGCCAATCTCTATCGAACCACGACTTACGAAAGCAGCACGGAGCCAGCGGCCTCAATTACCACTACAGGACATTGAAAGATGGCTACTAAGCCTTTTGATAAAGCAAGTCATACCCTTTCATTATGTGACCCCCCAAATTCCCACAAGATTTACGGTAATGCCCCATGATTATTTAAAAGCTAACCACATCTGTAGTATTTTTGAGGCGCTGCTGCACTGAGCCCGTTCAACCCTATTACTGGTCATTCAAAATATCATGTTGGGTCGTTTCGTAAATGCAACCTAGTCTAATTTGGCATTTGTGTCCTCCGTGATATGTAACTAAAATGTTGGACCCTGAGCAATCAGCTTATCAGTCCACGGCGAATGTAGCCTGAGCATAGGAGGAAAGGGGGGCAAAAGGGAGACACGAGTTATCCAGCAAAAGCTAGCTCGTTTCAGGTACATAATCGAGGCAGATAGATCTATGAATCAAGATGAACCAATGTAGATAATCGATTAACAAAGAGGAATAATTCTCGCACCTTCATGTAGGCCGTTGGCACAATAGGCTCCACATTTCGGAGATAGCGGTGGCATTGACACCTGCATCGCAACCCCAATTTTAAAAATCGTGTTGACAATAACGGCCAACAACTACACCGAATCAGATATTAACTCCCTATTCAATATAGCACATGTGTGTGGCACAGTATATAAGTGTACCTTTGTCAGGGGTGTTTTTGACCCAAAATGGCCCAGACTAAAATGAGACTAATGTCTTTGGCACTGAATCTGGTATTGATACCTTCACATCCAATTGACTTACCAAGATCGCCGGCACCAGAGCACAAGATTCACACCACGGAAGCATACTTGAATTTATGCAGGCGAAATAATACCAATTTTTACCAAGTACAAGACTTCAAGTTAAACGATATCGTTCTCAAATACGGACCATGGGTGCAAAAGTTGAATGAGGACACCAACGGAGCTTATGTGCATAAATCATTTTGCTTTGTCTTGACACTATCAGATGCTGAAGACGGAATAAGTGGCTATAGCCGAAAGCCCGGAGTAATGTTCGGTACCACTGCCTATCAAGATTACTATCCTTCGGGTGAGATTGTCATCGAGTGTTTAAGGTATAGATTTCGAGGGTATCATACAGTCCGAGTAGAATTTTTGTTTGAGTTACCATACAGTATTGCTGGATCAGTAGAGGAATTTTTGATACAAAATCTAGATGTCGATAACTATGAATGTTTGAACTACAACATTTATTCCCCTCATATTATTGATTTCAAAAGTGTATTCAAAGTTCATAACGAATCTTTTGAGACTTATGGTGCTGTATTCAAATCGTTTTTCAGTAATAGCTCGAGGAGCAAACCAAAAATCAGAGGCCTGGTTCTGGAGTATTTACCTTCCAATCTTGAATCTAATTTCATGAGCTTGATAGAGTACTATCAGGATGAATTTAGTTTGAGGTATATTGAAGAGCCCCCAGTCAATTATCACTTTGCAAGTAGCTATCATGGTTCGAACTTTCTAAACTTTGCAACCAAATCCCCATTGGAAAAAGCCATTTGGACAAATTTAACTAGCAAACCAGTTTTGACATATAATGGGGGAGTTGAAAGGACCAACCAGGAGTTGGTCGTCAAGTCATATCTGCTCAAAACGAACATCATCTTGGAACGAAGCTGGTCGGAAATTCCAGATGAGTTGTCAAATAAGCTATTTTTGCACCCATACTATCTACATGGTGGATTGGTTTATTCATTATCCGATGATGTGATCCAGGGATTAAGAAGTATTGAGCAGAACAGAGTGGAATATAATGAAAAGGTCAATGTATTTGATTCCAAATTGCAACGGCTATTCATGATGTTCGGGAAAGAAGAATCTAACGAGCCACTTAGTTAGGAAAGGTTCAGAATAATGAATGATGATGACAACAAATTTGAATAATAGTTCGTTAGTTATCTTTTTTAAATTTGCAGTAATCTGAACAAATTGTATGAATATAAAGAAATAATGAGACAAATGTGGTCACTTCAGTTGGTAATCGAATCTTAGTATGGCCTTACGGGTGTGAAAAGTGATGTATATTGCAGCCTACCGGAGGAGTTTTATTTTCTACTTGCTATATTGCTTAAAATCATTTCGACATTAGTGATTTGCCTGGAGAGATTTGTTGTTAAAGCCTCAATGCCTTGTTCTCTAACTTCTATTGTAGTGTACTTGCTTCTTCCCCTGGCGAACCAGTAAATCACACAGTATACTCCAAAAACACCAATAACTACTGAAACATAATTCATGTTACCAGCAGTGACCGGCATAACTGGGGGAAAACTGTAGAACACAAGAGTGAAAAGAGTCCAAATGAGCACCACATAATTCGAGAATAATCCAATTTTCCCCATCCAGAAAGGCCCGTGTTTTATGTTGTCTCTTCCCTTAAGCAATAAAAATACAGTTGGAACACTGTACGAAAGGAGCAAAAAGATAATGCAACCAATAACCATGGCATTGTATGCCGTCGTGGAACCCATGTAGATACACCCAATAACGGCACACCAAGCACAGGACATGAAGTGGGCATTAATAGGCTGCCCTGTCTTGGGGTTCACCTTAGACCAATACCTGGAACCTGGTAGTCCATTGTCTCTAGCGAATGACCAACATAATCTTGCTTGCCAGGTGTGGGATGCAACGTTACAGGTGAGAGCGGTGAGGAACACCAACGACTCTAACACAATTGCCCCGGCCCTTGAGCCTAAAACTTGATAGAAGATATCCAAAATTGGAACGCCTGTGGTAGAAGTCAAGATCGCATCCAAATTCTTGATGGAGAAGAACATTGCGATCGAATAAACCAAAGAAGTCACCAATCCTATGATTACAGTGCCAATAATAGCGATCGGAATTTGTCTTCTAGGCTCCAATAATTCTTCACTAAGGTGAGTTGCTGCGTCCAAGCAACTAAAGGACCAGTTGGGGTTAATTAAACCGACAATAAATGCAATACCTGAGGAAGACCAACCAGTGTTGTTATTAAATTCAACAAACACGAAGTGGGCACTCTGGTAGTTGCCACTAGCTTTGACAAGGATAGTGATGGTGATGACCACGAATGATAACAAGGAGATGTACAATGCTCCCTTTGACAACGCCGGTAAGGGCTTTTCGTAGATGTTGAACATCAATAAGAATAAATTACTCAACTGATAAGCAATGAACACATGCCATCTTTGAACCACAAAGCCTGGATGTGCTAAGGCATACATACCAACAAGCGACGTAGCCATAGAGATGGTCACTGAAGCACTGGTGAAGACCGAACCTGCCCAAGCAAATGCTCCGCACATATAAGAAGCGAATGGAGCGTACTTTTTTGGAGCCAACTTCATGGTCCAGTAATATTGACCACCAGCATTGGGCATACTACTGACAAGCTCACTCAAAGTAATGGCAATGCACATGGAGATACAGGCAACAATAATAATTCCGTAAACAATCATCATGGGGCCTCCACTGCTGATTCCGGTAGTCAAGGCGGCCGATATTCCAAACCACGAGTTGGTGAGTCCAAAACCCACTCCTAAAAGCGAGAGCACACTGAAGTTACGGCGTAATTCTGGTTTATACCCAGTTTCTGCGGCCAACTCCAAGTTGGCCTGGGCTTCTTCCAAAATGAATCCGGCTTTTTTATTGTTAGCACGAGCTAGTTCGTCAAGATTAATTTGACCGTCTCTACCATTAGACACGTAGTGATTTATATCTCCAAAGCCCATGCTCTCCACCGAGTGGACCTCATACTTGGACTTTTCTTTAGAAGACTGGGACATAGTGGTCAGGTAGGGTGAGTGGTAGGAGAATTTGAGAAATTGAAACTAATATTGGGCACCCGAAGCTTAAATAGTAGTACATTCACCGGCAGGCCAAATCGACGTTATCAGAACTACATCGATAACGCCCCACGACCTTTTCTAAACTTAACTAGATCCAGTTATCTTTCGCATTCACTCGCTCAAAATATTTCATGATAAGGAATGCATTTTGTGTCACTAGAAACCAATGCGGGCTATTCTGGCGTGCCTGGTTATTGTCGCTTCTTCGAGATATGTACTCAGCGGGATTAAACTGCCATAAAACGGTGATTTTGTGTATTCTATATCTAGGTTTCTTGCGGAGAGATCAGATTGATTCTTCATCCGAGATCTCGTTACGGAGACCGGCTTTGAGCATGATGTGGTCCCAGTCACTGGACAAGATCACTACTGTCTCACTGAGTCCTATCAAAATCATTCCACTGCCAACACCTAGCCACAATCCCTCGAGGCCAAGGTTTCCTACCTTGCTGAGAAGCATGGCAAGCGGAAGTGCAAATGCATAGTAAGCAACGAAATTGATAATGCCTCCTATTTTCTGGGACCCCTGAGCCCTCAAAATGCCTCCCGCAACCGAGGCAATTCCGTCAAAGATTTGAATGATAGACACTAATGGGTTGAAAAGTTGCACAATAAGGGCAGTGACTTCCTCGTCGGAACTGAAGAGTTGAGCGATTTCTTGCTTGAACGTAAATAATACCAAGCAGTTACACGACGCAACGATTAATGCCGCAAATAGCCCGGTGTTGGTGGCACACTTCGCAGCATGGATGTTTTGGCCTCCAATAAAATTGGCAATTCTTGTGGATGAGGCAATACTCACAGCAAACGGAACCATGTACGTCAAGGACGCAATACTGGATACCGTGCTTTGGGCAGCAAGTTCGGTGGTCCCGAAATAGGACGCAAACAAGGTCATGATCTCATATGCCAAATATTCTGATTCCAACATAACAATACCCGGGATGGCCAAGTGGGATAACTCTTTCCACTCCTCAAAAAGACTGGATGTGGGCGCAATTCCAAACCAGCACTTGTCCCCGTCAATATACCGGACATAGAGAACCAAGAAGATAGCCATGAGCCAGAAGTTGATCACTGTTGCGATTGGCGCGCCAATGTACCCAATTCCAAACGTTTCATTCCATACAAGAAACCACGAAAGGAAGATGTTGATGGGTGCCGTGAGGATCAAAACTCCTGTTCCTGCCTCAAAAATACCCTGCGCTTGAAGAAATCTTTTGGCATTCTCAAAGAAGATGTAACCAGGAGCTCCAGCAATCAAGATTTTCAAGAAGATGGAAGTCAATTCCAACACCTCTTCATTGTCTATAATGTACTTCAAGTAGAAAGACGAAAACCACCACAATAATCCACAGGGGATGAAAATAACCCACGAGAACACAGTACACCTCTGGACCGTAAGACTCATCAAATCATAGTTTCCAGCCCCATATGCTTGTGGACACAACGTGTCCAAGGCTGTGGCAATGCCCTCAAAGATTGCGAATGTAATAGTCGAGAGCATGGTGCCCAAGGATACGGCAGCCAATGCGTTCTTACCCAAATGCCCTACTACCAACAAGCAGACAATCGAGAAGAAATGTTCCAATACGAAGGTAATGACCAAGGGTATGGAGTATTTAAGTAACACTTTGGACTCAATGATGTAGTTTGTCTTTAAGTTCTCAAAATCTTCCCATTCGTTGAAGGAGCTCGATAAGGAGCCAGAAGTATGCTGTGATGATGCGAGGTCGTTCAAGGATGCCGAGCCTTCGCTGTTGTTCTCGGACTCCGAGTTGTATCTTCTCTGGTGGGTTTCAAGCAACCAGCTGTGGAACGACTCCTGGTCTTCGTTTGTGTGTACCGAGTTTAAAGTGGAAGGAAGCGACCTCGAAGTGCTTACACTGGCGGCATCACTAACGTCGTCTTCCTGGTCTGCTATCACGGAACCAGATTCAATTAACGAGAGAAACGACCTCTGGTCCTCGCCCTCTCCATAGCTGAAAAGCGGGGTTTGTGTGGATGGAGGGATGAACAAATGTCTTCTTCTACCACCCGCTAGGATGCGGGGGTTGGTGAGCTTGTTTATCGATTCGAATAACACCATTGTGAAGGGTGAAGCGTTTCGTTATCAGTAGATAAGTTGCTGGTTAAATACAGTGCATCGCGGCTAAGCAGCTTCACGTGACATATACGTTTACTGAGATTATGGTGTATAACTATACAGGGGAGCCTGGCTACAAAACCATCCAGACAGCACCCGCCAAAATGATGGCCAATGCAATGGCAGTCAAGAAGCCGGCACCGGCCTTGTCTTTTCCTTTGACATTGATCAAGTTCTTATTAGTTTGAATACTATCGTTGATACCGGCATTGGGGTCACTCTTGGAGGTTCCTCCAGTGTCCACGGAAAGAGGGAGTGGGACGTCGTGGGCCAAAACCAATAGGGCTTGTACTGTTTCTAATGCTGACATCTGCTCGCCCAACCCGAATATTCCGTCCCAACCAGTGACAGACCAGTTCTCACCACAGGTAACACCGTCAGAACCACCCGAACAAGACTGGGCAGCGGCAGCAGCACTCTTTTGGATATTTTCAAGCATGTCGGATCTGGTGGTAGGAGCAATAACCCCAGTCAAGGCCAAAAGACGGGAAAATAACGAACGGAAAGATCTTTGATCATTATTGCAATGGTTACCCACTGCACAGGATCTTTCAAACATGATGGAGTTGTTAAAGAAATAGCCACTGGACTTGACAAGTTCCTCGGTTCTTGTCAACCATTTGTCGTCACCAGTGAAGTTGTATAAGTAGGCTGCTCCTGACATGAAAACACCGTAGGTGTAAGACCACTTAGTCTTTGTGAATTCAGAGCAGTTATTGGTGATTTGAGCACCATCGTAAATCTCGGCCTGGCCATCGATTTCCACCATGAATCCAGCTTCAACCATCCAGTCCCATACCTTTTCTGCGGTCGCCACATAGGTGTCGTTTCCGGTGTATCTTGCAAGACGGGCAGCCAAGTTGAACAAACATCCGTTGGAAATGGAGTTCTTGTAGTTGTAGCCTGAGTTCCAGGTGAAGATCTGCCATCTCAAACCACCTCCACACTCTTCCATGTCCCATCTAGCGTTGATGGTGTTGTAGATTGCCTGGGACAATGACAACCAACTGTGGTTTTCTGGTTCGGTGAAGTTTCTCTCAAGAGCCTGAAGAGTGGCCAAGCCCCAAACACCCTGATCGTCATTACCCTCAGTCATCGACTGGTTGGAGGGGATATAGTTGAAGTTCTCACCTGCCTGATGGAACATCCCGTCCAAGATCAATTTCTCCAAGGACAGGTTGCCTGAGTCACAGAAGGTATAGTAATCGACCAAGCCACCAAATGCTTCACCAGCATTCCACCAGTAGTTTGGGGGAGCGAACATGCCGACCACTCCTCCCTTCTTGGTTCCTTCGTAGTAGTTCAACTCACCATCCATTATGACTTTTGCTGCTGCACAGATGGAATCTTTATCGTTGATATCTAATTCGACGGCACTGACGGCGCCTAGCGCCCACAAGCCAGCGACAGTATTGGCTAAGTTAAACCTCATCGTCTGGAATCTGTCTAGTTTGATAAACGAGCTAGGGTTTAATTTGTAGAAGATGCGTAGCCTTCTATCACGTTTAACTGTGCCTCCTGTTTACATTTCTGCGTGCGGGAGACTAAGTTTAGAACTGGTGCCTGCGTAGAGCCACCCGATGTGGTGGGGAATGGCAAGAGATCTACGGTGGTGGTGACGCCAAGTAGGTGGCACGGGAATGGCTGGAGGTTTAGGCGCCAAGGCCGTCTATGTAGTGGGTGGATTTGCTGGGGAGATTCAATAACAGAGAGGACGCAACATGGGACAATAATAGGGAA
Source organism: Suhomyces tanzawaensis NRRL Y-17324 (assembly GCF_001661415.1). Taxonomy (NCBI): domain Eukaryota; kingdom Fungi; phylum Ascomycota; class Pichiomycetes; order Serinales; family Debaryomycetaceae; genus Suhomyces; species Suhomyces tanzawaensis. Next base: position 228,470 of record NW_017963638.1, read on the forward strand.
CTATTGATGGGTAGCAGTGAACATGTATGTTTGAGCTCCGTAATCGAGTGCATCTGCATAACATCACAGAAGGGGGACTACCAGGAAAGCAAATGAACCATTACTGAGTGTTGTAGTTAACGACGACTGCCAGAAAAGTAAATCCATTGCTGATGGTCAGTACTAACCCATCTCAACTCATGATGGATGTAATCCATGCTCGAGCTCACGCTAAAACTCGTACAACTCCACCAACTGCGTTAAGGACGTGAGCACTACCCTGTTGTTGGCCACAATCACTTTATCGTATGCGTGGGTGGGGGCATGGCTGGCGAGCAGACAAGAGATCAGCGCCTCCTGCCTGGCAGCCTGAGGCCCAAAGTAGCCGCTGGCTCTGTGCCGGTCTAACAACACCCCGTTCCACCCGGCACGGATGGCACCAATGAAGTCCTTGTCACGGTGGTCGCCAACGTGCCACATCCTCTCGTACTTGTCAATGGTCTGGCCCTGTTTCCGGGCCACAGCGTCGAAGAACTTCTTGTTGGGCTTTTCCGCCCCGAGCTCGTACGACACGTACACGTTGGAGAAGTATTGAGAGAGCCCCAAGTTCTTGAGAATGGCCACCACTCGCGAGTCGGAGTTGCTCAGCACAACCATGTTGACTCCCCGCTTTTTGAGGGCCTGGAGAGCAGGTTCTACGTCGTCGAACACAGTGTAGGCGCCAGGCCCCGTGAAGTGGTCGACCAACGCCTGACAAAGCTCGTGGCTCTTGTTGGCGTCGAGTTCAAACACTTGTAGTACCAACTGTTTCCACCAGTCTTCCGACGACGTGATCTCGCTGGAGTTCTTGCCATAGTTGGGGAACCGCTCGAGCAATTCAGCATGGATCTTGCCAAACCGGCTCGAGATTGTCTCCACGGGCAAATCAATGCCGTAGCTGTGGGCAATCTCGGCGTACTGTTCGGCAATAGGCTTCTTAGGCACATAGAGCGTACCAAAAGCGTCAAACGAAATGAGACTGGGTGGTGGGAACATCTCATTAGTTTCAGGCAACAGGCCCGAGATTCCAAAGGGGTCTGACTTCAAGGACACGAATCTCCTGCCGACGATTGTACGCGCCAAGCGCTGTCTCATGGAAAACATGGTGGTGATAAAGAAGTTGCAACTCCAGAGCTTTCTCCTAATTGGGGTGGAGTCACGTGCCATGCTGGCCTATTGTATGTGTCAGATATTTTATTGCTATGCTACCTATCCTAAGAGGACCTCCCAGCCCCATTCCTTCATCACAGTGTTCCAGTGCAAGGGTGACGAGATGCCGCCAAGGATATCCTCGACCGACGAATTTTGGTTACTATGTACCGCAGCCATAAGCCCGCTAATTTGTGCTGATATGTTTCGCAATTTTCCGTCCTGTTCATCATTACTGACGTTGACCTTCAAGTCGCTAGCATCCATGCTTCTGCGCTTTCTATGAAGATACTCATCCTTGCGTCGCCACACCTCCTTCACCACTTCGAACGCCCTGTCGATATTCCCAATCCACATTCTTTGAGATAAGTGTGCCCATCTGGCCTCGCACCATTCTCTCTCCTCGCCAGGTTCAGCTTCACACGAGCCCACCAATAATGGAAAGATATGCACCACATACAAGTGGGAGGTTGTAGGAATGGCTGCGAGTAATATGAAGATTTTCTCTGCCAACTGGTGTGACGAAAGTGAAGGAATTTCCGGAACCGCCTGGTGCAAATAGAGCAAGGTTGCAAAACGGTACGCTTCAGCAGTGGTGATGCACGAGGAAATATCCCAGGTGTTTCCTGAGCTGCTATCATCGCACATTCCTCCGGAATTGGCTTGTTTCAACATGGTTGGCGTAATGGTGGGTTTCCATTCAATCAACTGGTGTTTGAGCTCGGCTGCAACCGTGATGATTGTCAAGGAATTGCGGGTCTTGTCGGAGCCCTTCTTTCTGATCTTGGCTATCAAGGTTGCCACCTTGCCCATGAGCAGAAAGAGCGACTGGGCACACCCCAAGAGCGGATCGACATATTCGTTGTTGTAGTTGAATGTATCCAAGTTATCGAACAAGTTGAAGCCACTACGACTATCCCTGTCTCCACCCCCGAAACTCAGTTCACTAGAGTCTGACCGGTTTCCTGGAGATCCATCTTCAGAAACACTGCCTGTCTCACTATAGACCAGCCTTATTCGCCTGGACTGCTTCTCCTTGTTTCTGGAATTTTGCAACATGCTGGTAATTGTTGCAACCAAATCAATACCCTTGTCGTCATTATTGTTATCAGTGGTCATTTGGGCAAGTACCTCAAAATAAATCCAGATATTGAATAAGAATTGCAAACTCTTTGGAATTGCAACCGCGTGACTCTTGTCCTTGTAGCGTAATTCGTCTGCCGACTCCGAGTCGTCCGATTCTTGGACCATTCTATCCCATTCCAGATTGTCCAACAAAATTAATTTCTTTTGCAAGTCCTTCTTCTTGTTATCGATCATCTCGGTGTAATCCGAATCTGATGCAGTTGGACTGCTATTCAATTCCTTTCTCTTTTTTGATAAGAATGCCTGTTGCTCCCGCAACAAATTCAATACTTTCTGGATCATACTCTTCGCACCCTTCAAGTGGGCAATCCCACTGGAGATGTGGGTATCCCAGGACTCTCCAACCGCGAGGTTTAAACAAGTTGCCAACGCTATATCAGCAGGTAATTCTTGAGAAATTTCATCATCATTAGTTCTTGATAACCCAGTAGCCAACTCAACAATACATCTTTTCATATACGTGTATCCTTTCGCTCTCAAGTAACTTCGAGTATTGCTTAACTCATTGTTTCCTGCCATGTGAAATAAGGTCATTGATGCTATAGAATTGAATAGGCAGGAATATTTGGTTGCCAATGGTATAATCATATTCCTCCATGGGTTTTCATTTGCTCCGTTCTTGATTGACATGATGGTACAAGTGTACAGGGAATACAAATGGAGGATTTGTTCTTGATCTGAAGTCCGTAACAATGATCGAGCAGAGTCATTGTCAAATATCATGGTCAACGGGGTATTTATGCTGTCAACAGGTGAGTTGGTGCCGCTTAATAATCTTATTTTTGGTGTTCTTGGACTGCCAGAGCTAGTGGTCTTGGACATATCATCATTGGATGGCATGTGGCCCAAGGTTAAGGGGCTCAAGGGGATTTCACCGTTAAATTTCAAAGATTCCACATCAAAGGCTCCATCCTTCCCATCATCAGCATTAAATGCAAAATTAATCAAAGCAGAAAGAGACGGAGTCAAGTTCACGTCGTTGGGCTCCGGGTATTTTGATGTAGTCGTCAATTCTGAATTGTGCTTCACTAGAAACTCTGAAAAATTGGGGGAGAATGGCACTTGATGCAGAGGTGAATGCGATTTAGACAAAGACCCCGAGCCAGACGACTCTATCTCATCAATCGCTGCTTCTGCTAACGAGTCTAAGTTATGGTTGGTCTTAGCAAATTCTGACTTTATCAACTTTAGTTCCGACGGTACACAGCTGTTGCTACTCAATGATCTTTGTAATGACTGTGCCAGTACTTTTTCTGTCAGCAAGGATTCTTGTGAAAGACTCCGTGCTCTCTTCATGGGCAATGTTGATTTGGGATCGCTGAGTTTGTGTTTGCGGTGTGATCTGGGGTTAAGTCCTTTCGAGATAAGGTCATTTTCTATTTTGATGTCGTCGAGTGTTTTGCCAGTCATAGAGAGAGATGCTAGCTCTAAATGCTTTTGAAAAGTGTCGTTTTGCAGCTGAGACTTGTCGGATGGTTTGGAAGTTATTTCTGGGTCGGGACCCTCTTCATTCTCATATGACATCCATTTGAAATTTGTGGCATACCCACCACACTCGATCTTCTTTCTGGTACAGTTCAAACATACTGGCTTTGTTTCGTCACACTTCAATCTTTTCCTCTTGCATGTCAAGCATCCGTTACGACTTTTTGTGATTTTGGGCTTGGTGGCACATGAAGTTGATTTTGAAGAGCTTCTGGTTGCCACACTTTTGGTAGCCATAGTACCATTGAATACACGCTAGGTTACGGCAAGAGACAACAGAGCAAATTAACCATGTTTAAACAGCTGTCTAATCATTTCCTGAAAAAGATAAGATAAGACATAATAACGCATCGCGGGATCGTGTTCCGCATTAGGACATGGTATCCCTGATAACGACCCCCCACACAATGCGATTAGTCCCCTATATGTGTATGCAGTATATATAAACCATTACTATCTATATTAGGGTAAAGCATGACGGTGCCAACTTGAACTGATAATCACAATGGCTGGCATTGTTACGACCAGATTGTTCATCGACTTGGTTGTCGGTAGCTTCCGTGATGTAACGCACCCATGGAAAACATGTATACTTCATCTGCTCTTCATCGACCCGCAAATAGGTAATTTTAAGACCTGAATAAGATAGCATAGGTATGTTGAAGGTGATTTTGATATTGTTGAAAGTATTGTTTTGTGTAATCTTTTTCAAGATCTTGGATGCCAGTGAGGAAGATTGTCCATTCACCCCATAGAACGTATCGAGCTCCTTGGTGATATTATCGTCATCATCTTCCTCGTTTTGTGTCTGCTCTTCAAACCTGTGGTTGAGCAGGTTCTGTATATTGTGTAGGTTGGCTTGGGTCACCGAATTCAAACTAAGTTCGGCCATCATCTTCACCGCTTTTTTCCCAGTAATATTATCAATCGACCACACTAGCTCCGAGCTGTCGATTTTGTAACTAACTTCTCCCATTTCCGTCTTGTACTTCAACCCATCCTCGTCTAGAGACGTTATGTCAAATATATTCGGGTTGATTGGTATTCTTACGAGTAAATTTCGGCAATGGAGCCTTTTTTTAAACTTCGTAGTAAGGACACAAAGTATTTGGAGCTTTTTAGACTGGCTCAATATTCTATAAGTGGGTTTTATCATGATCAATGCTCCCTTTCGTTTTTGCTTGTGCTGTTCAACATTATATGTCATGAGTGTGAATTTGTCATCTGGGGGAGTGAACGTAACCAAATTATCTTTGTAAATTGATCCTAATTGTATGCATTGATGAAACTGAATGTCCCTGATAGGTATACGATCTTTGCGTTTGGCCTGATCTTCTTCTCCAACTAGTGTTTCTTGCTCATCTTCTGCATCATCATCTTCATCCTTTATTACAAGCTGGTTACCACTCATATCAATTGGTTCTTCTTCATTTTCGATGAAATCCTCGTTGTCAACACTGGATATGTATTTCTCATTAAAGCCAATTTTGCAATTGGGCATTCCCGATAAATAACACTTGACAGCACACGAACCATGGATTTCGTTTTTCTTGACCTTTTCCAGCTGGATATCATAGTGAAATTCACAGTGCTCAATTATGTCAATATAAATCTCGTTCTTCGCGTAAAATATCCCTTTGGGACGCCAATTTATGGCCAGGGAATACGTCCTCAAAATTGAGCTATTGATCACGGAATTGTCATCAGACATCACATCGGATTTATTGGCTTGATTTCGGGTGGATTTGATATCCTTGTGCTTGTGGCTCTTCGACTTGGATTTCGATTTGGAAGTTTCTGATTCGTCTTCGCTATCGGAGGAGTATTTTTCGGCACCCTGCTTCAACTTTGGTAGATTGGCCTCTATTTTGATGTACTCCTTTAACAAGTTGTAGTCGGTGACTTGAATGACGCCAAAATCCATGCATTCATCTAGCAAGTCGAAAATCAACATTGAATTGTCACTAACAGTGTCTTTGTCAAGTTTCTGCCCATTGGATCCCGAGCATAAGTAGTGGCATAAGGTCCCATAGAACTGGTTGAGAAATAGAATCGTCAGCATGGCGTTGATATTTCGTACTGACACTGCCATCAATAGGATATCGAAATTGCCTCGAATGTAGGTGTAGGTTATGCCATTGCTCTCAATAAACGGGGTTTTTTGCTCATTCGGAAGCTTCTTGAACGTATTCTCGAAGTTCCGTATTAACGACTGATCTCCAGGTATATCGTTTCTGTATCTGCGGTTCAACAACACTTGACTGTGAGGGTACTCTATATCAGAATCAGGCCAGAATAGGATATAGAAGGCACATACCATGCTTGGAAGCTATCCTTCTGCACTATAAGCCCACTGTCAAGGGATATTGGGTCAATCCAAACGGAGAAGGTAAGGCAGGCTGACGTTTGTGCGTTTCGGCTATGGCCTGAAGTGTACTGTGATCTGGTGGGACCAAAACCTACCTCCTGCACATATGCCGCGAGCCGTTACACCCACCGGGGTAAGCCCACTTCATATACAGTAGCACCCGTATTGGAATACTGTTCTATCTTCCCACAACCTGAACTCACACTCCCTTCGCCTGGCGGTGATAACATGAAGACAATACAGACATATACAGGGAAGCTCTTGGAGGAGCAGGTGCACAAGCTCAACATCAGCGCCGGAAATGCCTTGCGATGGAAAGTGCACCAAGCAGGCACTGATCCCAACCAATTATCCTTGCAGGCAGACTACAAGTTTGGGTCTTTTGCAAAGACGTGGAAATTCCTCAACTCCATCGTGATCCCAGCACATACCCTCAAGCACCATCCTACAATCACTACCACATATAATAAAGTGAAAATAGAGTTGACGACTCATGACCAAGGCAACAAGATTACCTCATTGGACTTCAAGTTGGCCGAATTGATAAATCAGACATATCAAGACGACTTTTCTACCCCCAAAACTACTCTGGAAAAAGCTGTTTCGTTGTCTGAAGCAAGTAAGATCATAAACGAATTGGTGTCCCGCAAGGAATAATTATGATTCATACTACACCACCTAATTGCATGTACCTCTCATCTGCTTTAATAGATATATAGAAGCAGCCTGTCCATACCGACTCCAGACTACATACCGTGTTACTTGTTTCCTGCTATTAGCTCATTTTGTCTATCTATATTACATAACCTATACGTATTTGGTGGCCGTACAGAACGCATCCTTGACCTCAACAGCCTCATATGTTCCCTCTAAGCTTGCCAATACGGAATACTCATACTCGTGAATATTCTCAATGGTGTGCTTCTCAACAATAGGCTTACCCTTCTTGTTACCTTTTGCTGGAACCTCAAGAGTTCTGGTGTAAGTCAAGGTGAAAGGTGGTGTACCTATGAATGTGAAGTAAAGTTCGGTTTGGTCGCCTTCGTGGATATCTTCCACAATGTAATCACCCTTATTAATTTCAACCGAGGGAAGGTCGTGAATATACACACTCAACTCATCCTGGGCTTCGGGAGATTGAGATAAATCAACGTAACATTTGCTGGTCGATGAATCTTGAAGCCCGTCAATGACTAAAGCACCAGGTTTAGATGCCAATCTCTTGAAGTTAAATGACAGCTCTGCCTTTCTAGCATTGTCATTGAACTTGTAGAAGACAGTAAATGGTGGTATACCAGTTAAGTTGTATTCAACATGATCTCCAACACAAAAGTTAACCTTTGGACCCTTCTTTGCAACACTAGGAACCTCAGTAACGACAATGACGTAACTATTCAACGTTGAAAAATCCTTTCTTGTACATCCATTTGCATCAGTCAATTCGTTTATGGTCAAGATATGTTCACCCAAACCAACAAAGTATTCAGACTCAAGATGAATTTTCGCTTCTTGTAAAGCATTGATATGAATTTGCTTAGTCTTGCCAGTCTCTTCGTGAGTTAACGATGCCTTCAATTGATAAGGATACTTTCCTTTGAGGGTCATTGGAACCGACACTATTGGTCCTTTCTTCTTGTTAAGGGCAGTTTCACATACTTGCGAGAATTGCTCACTGGATTCAAACTTAGCATTGGGCAAAGGATTAATTTCATACATCACATTTGGCAATTCCTTCTTTCCCTTTCTATAGGTTTTCTTCGTGTATAAGTTATCATACACTCCAACAAATCTGTATTCGTATCTGCCGCTGTGTGATGTTGGAAGTTTAATGGTAACATCATTCTTGTTGATTTCCAAAGATTTCGATTCTGATCTGCCGTTGGGAAACTTGATCTCGTAATCGACCACAAATGGACTTGCTCCTTCTAATTGTAACTTTAATAGGCTCTCGCAATTTTGACACAATGGATTCAAGTGAATGAAAGAATCGTCTGTATGTTGCTTCATAACATTTTCGCTTGACACAGTAAGGTTTGGTTTGTTATAGTAAGTAACAAGCACAGATCTTTCCTTGTTGGTGATTACACCTGGGCAACCGCTATTTTCATACGAGACTAAGGTATAGATACCTTCTTCCTTCACTTTCAAGTTCAGCGATCCAATTAAGCTTCTAGTAGTAATTTTTGAAGAGTCATAAAGGTTAGCAACCTTATATTCAAGCTTGTCTGACGATGTTCTTCCGATGGAAGACTTGATATCCAAGGGAATATTGGCATATTCTCCTTCAACTATTTTGACCTCACTGGAAACTTGGATCTGAGCTTCTGGAATATCAGATCTACTTTTAACTGTTATTGACTCTCTCTCATCAATAAGAGCATCACAGGTAAACTTATCCTTAATATTGGAAACTTTGATCTTATAGTTCTTACCAATTAATTGCTTTGGTGATTTAATCAGATATTTCATGGCATCCTTCACTTTAACTGAACTTATTAATTTTTTGTTCGTTTGAGGGTCAACAAAATCAACATCAAACTCGAAAGGCCCATTACCTGTAAAGTAAAGAGGAATTTCCAAAGACTCACCTGAGCAAATATTCTTAGTCTCAATATACCTTCCGGCATTCTCGAAGAATGACACTTTCGAAATTTGATTGAAATATGTCAGGTAAGTGTACTTATCCTCATCTAACTTAACAGCTGTTGAAATATAGTTGGCGTCTCTCAATTCTTTGAATTTAATCACGTAATTTCCTTCGGCTGTGGGAGTAAACTTGAATGTGTGATGATTATCCGAAGTTCTCAAAACTCTAGCCACGGTACCCCGCTCTGATTGAACTGGGCGTAATGCACCATTTTCCTGCTTCTTATAAACGGTATATTGTACTTGAAATGGTGCTCTTCCAACTAGACTTAAATCGAAAGTATATCCTGTAGTTCCAAGGCATTTATCGACAATAGGTTCTGCGTTAATCCCCACCTCTGGTGGGAATGCCTGACTGAAAGAAACTTCATTAGATTTTGAAATTTCACAGGAGCAGAATCTATTCTTAGTAGAAATCAAGCGATAACTTCCAGCTTTATCGACAATAATTCCTTGTTTTAAGTCTGTTAAGCTTTTAAATGTTTTGGAAATGGTGTGCGAGAGCAATTCATCTTCCTTATTGGTGTATGAGATATCGACTGTAATTGGGAATTCTGAATCCTTCAAATTTTGATTAGCCACGATTTGAATTGTCTTGGTTCCATTGATGAGAAGCTCGGTACTAGAATCATAATCTGTGATGCCAAATGAAGGTACACTTTTCAATTCAAAATCAAATCTAACATCTTTGTCTGAAGAAGCAGGATTGTATCTTTTAGAATTACCCAAATGATCAATAATTTCAACTAGTTGAAACTCTAAGGTCCCTTCTTTGGCATCATTCATAATTTCAGGATAATGTAAAATCTCCTGCTCTAACGTATTACGAGTAAGACTGTGCGAATCGATCCACGATACATCCCTCTTTGATTGGAGTAAAGGCTTGGTTGTAACCTCACCCACTGAGGAATTGATTGTTTTATAGTGTTTTCCATTCAAATTCACATTAAACTTGACGGTGACTGGGGTGACACCAAATACACTGAGCAATGGAAGCTGAAGAGGTTCTTCATTTCCAGTTTTTGATAAACATTTATAGTTCTTTGACTCATCAAAACTGGGAGGGTACGAGAATTTGGAACTAGGACAATGAGAGATCATGAACTCAGATTTGTAAGTTCTAATATTGATATTCTTGATATCTGTGACCTTTGATATCCTGTACAACCCTGGTTCTTTTAAAGGTATTTCAAGGTAGAAAATCCTGGAATCGTCATTCTTGTAGTCCGGGTATCTCCCCAAGTGGGAGTGATCTTTTCTACCCAACTTTTTGAGAGTGTTAGCTGTGTAATTAAGATAATTCACGTTGTTATCAGGTGTGATATGTTGTAATTGCAAGAACCCTAATTGAGTTGTAGTATTGAACTCAATTGGCATTTCCAATGGTTGGTTTTCTGATCTCTCTAAACATATCTTGTCAAAATGGAAAGGATTGAACTTTGCCGAAGAGTCTGGTAGATAGTGAATAGTTAATTTTCCCTTAAAATGAGATTCCATGTCGACCACTCTGTTATAATTAACGGAATCACCCACCACAGTTAATTCTCTCTTGGATGCGATGGCCTTCCAAACTGGCATGACAAAACTGGTCACAAGTACCACAGTCTGACTGCTGGCCAAAAAAAATGTAACGGAGTTCAACACGAGGGTAAGAATCAACGTCTTGAGTGGTGAGAATCTCAAGTATGGAATACTCAATATTGGTAGGATCCATAGGAAGAGACCATCAATTATGGCGTATTTCAAAACGAAGGTGAAATTGTTTGAAGGTGCCAATGAGCCTCCGGAGATCGGCACGTCAGACTTCAATAGCAAGACCTCATACACTTTCCAACTCTGGATCAATATGAAGAACGAGACCACAAACACTCTCTGAGATGCTAGGTCTAGAATATTCGAGGGTATCAAAGGCTCCAGGTCTTCCTCCTCGTGGTGGCGCCGGTCCTGCTGCTCGGGTGGCATTGTGTGTTTGCTGTTCTGGATACAAGTCTTCAGATGTAGTAGGTAGTTTTTTAGCGAAAACAAACATCGCGATATTATTTCCGAGGGTGGGCAATTCCGAGGGTACTTCTGTAGCCAGACGTATACAGCACTACTAAGCCGTACTAGCCTGACTAGGGGCATGTTGAGCTTCTTGATGTGGTAAAGGATTAAAAGTTGGAAGTTGAATACATTCAGAGTAATTATGGGGCTAGGTAACGGCTATCAGAATTTTTTAAGGAAACTACATCTGAAGTCCAGAGTTAAGTGCCACTTTTGAAATGTAGAAGTATTGTATTTCTCTACTTTCAAAGCTATATTGGAGTACTGCAAGTTTAAGAATGTAGTTTTTTACTTTTATTTGGTCCGTTGCTCTATAACTACCTTTGTGGAATTTGCTACTATACAATAACCCAAGATCCTTCCTTTTTGACCTGAATAACCTTGATTGCAGGAAGATCCCAACCTATACCACCAGAACCAACCGCAGCTGCAAATCTGGGGACCACATAACACTCTCTCTTGGTGGAGGTGATATTCTTTGGTGCATAGGGATGGCTCAATGGCTTCGAATAGGTAATCAAAGGGGAATTTTTGGCTATGCTTGTCAACTGTGCGCCGGTGATATCAACCAACGGCTTCAATCTAACTTTTTGCTCCTGTCCTTCTCTTTTGTTGGCACCAACGCTCAATGATTGATACACCAAGTAAGAAGCTGGAATGGCCCCAGACTGGTTGATAACTGATNCTGGATGAATGTAAGCCACTTCGCCGGCCCTGAAGTCAGTGAGTGGGTCAAATGGAGTATAAGGAATGTTAATAATGGTGGTTTTCTTAGGAATTTCAACATCCTTCGAAACCAAATCCGTTCTGATAGCTATCTGATCAATGAACCCTGAAGCAATCATTTGCTTAATGGCTGAAATTTGTTGCTTTGTAGGAACACCAAGCTTAGCCTGCTCCTCGTGGGAAAGAGCAATTGAATCTGGATTGGTGTTACTCTTCACAATATAATCAACTTGTTTTCTCAATTTGACAATCTCCTCCATCACCTTGGCCCTCAAGAAGTGCGATTTCAAAAACTGGCTCCTGTCTTTGGAGGAAACATGATCAAATGCACAAACAGCAGAAAGTAACTTCAACGCATCACTTGATTTGTCTAATCTTGAGAAAACTGCTTGCGAATGATTGTAGCTCGATCTTAACTTCTTCTTGACTTCAACATCCATATCATCTTCCTCTTCGCTTTCTTCGTCTGACTCCAGTTTCTTTCTAGGTGTGTTGATCCCTATTTCATTCTCTCCAATGAACGGGTCACCAACGGATAATGCAGAAACAATAGCAATGATATATGGAAGGCAACCATGTTGATTACCAATGATTAATATTTTGGAGAAACGGGGACTCAATGGGAATAATGACATTGTTTTACCCAACTCAGTAATCTGCTTCTTCTCGTAATCCAATGCACCTAAGATGGTCAACAACTTCTCTGCCTTAACAAGAGCAAGTCTGTCTGGAGGAGTTGGGAACGGGAAATTGGCTACTTGATCAATTCCCATACTCTTCATAGACAAAACCACACTCTCGAATGGCATCCTCAAAATTTCTGGACGACTAAATTGGGGGAAGTATTCTTCGTAGATTGCAGAAGAATACAACCGGTAACAATGGCCTGGCCCAGTTCTACCTGCTCTACCTGCTCTTTGATCGGACGAAGCCTTAGAAATCCAATCAATTTCAAATGATTGTACACCCGATTCTTCATTGAACTTCCTCTCTTTAGAACGACCACAATCAACAACATATCTGATTCCTGGAATTGTTAAAGAAGTTTCTGCCACATTAGTAGCCACAATACAAATTCGACTGCCGGGTGGCGGATTTTGAAAGACTTTCATTTGCTCCTTCGTTGGTAACAAGGAGTAAAGTGGCAACACGAAAAGTGGATCCTTGTCAGTTTGGTGTGCCTCTAACGTTTCCTCAAACCCTTCTTCATCAGAATCAGACTCCGAGTCATAATCATCCATACCTTCCAATTCCTGTTGGTTAACACCAAGTTCAACTTCTTCTGCTTCTGCATCGGCATTTTTGTTGAGTCTGACAACAACATCTTCAGACTCCTCATAAATTGGCTGTTGCTTTTTCTTGTTAGGGAATGGAAACTCTTTGCGCAACTTTTTGACAGTTGTGGTGATTTCATTTTGACCTGTCAAGAAGATCAAAATACCCCCTGGAGGTAATCTCTTATGGATCTTGGAAGCCTTTTTAAAAGCCTCTTCCACGTAATCAAAATTTGTCTTACGGTTAAAGTGAACACTGACTGGATACTGTCTAGCATCCACCTTGATGATAGGAGGAGGTGTTTTGAATAATTGTTTGTTCTCGGAGAAGTCGGATACCCTCAAAGTAGCAGACATAATGATTAATTTCAAAGGCTTGTACTTTTCAGGATTTTCCAGATGATACTTCCTTCTCAATTTCACCACTCTACTCAACATACCAATTAAAATGTCGGTGTTAATATTTCTTTCGTGAGCCTCATCAATGATAATTGAAGAGTATTTCGCAAGTAAGAAGTCAGTCATCATTTCTCTCAAGAGAACACCATCAGTCATAAATTTCAATGCAGTACCATTCTCTTGACCTTCATTTTTTATGGTGGTATCAAACCTGATTTGATAACCAACTCTCTTACCGTGGTCACCCAATTCGTTACCCACTCTCTCTGCCATAGATACGGCAGCAACTCTTCTTGGCTGCGTAACACCAATCATTCCAGGGTATAAATCATGTTTGAGATTACCAAATCCTGCTTCGTATAAAAATTGAGGTACCTGGGTGGTTTTACCGGAACCTGTCTCACCACAGATCACCACACAATCATGATGGTTGATGGCTTCCATAATCTTATGTTCCTCACCGTAAACAGGCAATTGGATTCTCACATTTTGAATCTCAGCAGAACGGTTAACTTCAACAAAGAAGGCTTCTCTTTGTAAGTCTTTATTAATTGGGATGTAACCCTCCTCATCAGATGAATGATCGACGTCTTCTTCATGAATGCTTGGTTTGGAGTATTTTTCTTTGGTTTCCTTACTTAAGGTAGGCATAACAGTCTCCTGATCACGTCCCTCAAGACTACGAACTTGTTGCTCAGCCCATTGCTTAAATGACTCTGCAACCTTCGAATGCTTTGGCTTGTTTTGCATCAAACGCGACATTTCCTCTTCTTCCTCTGATTCTTCATCAAGTTCTTCATCCGACTCTTCCTCAGAATCTTCGTCAGAATCTTCCTCTGATCCATCTGAACCATCTTCTGAGACCTCCTCGTCACTGGCGGTTGAAGCCTTGGTCGTGCCATCGTTTGTATCGCTATCTATTTCTTCCGACTCAGGAGTCTCGGAATCCTCTTCGTCTGAACCTTGATCTTCGTTATCGCTCTCGTTGACATCGTCATCTTGGCCTTGTTCCTCCTCATCGGTGGACAAGAAATCGTTATCATCTTCAATCTTCAATCTTTTGTTCTCTTCTTTCTCCACTTTCAATCTCCAGGTATACTTCTTCGTACCGGTTGATTTTCCTATCTTTGGCAAATTGGCAAATCCAAACCCAAGTCCACTTCCACCAAACTTGGCAGGTCTATTATCTATAAATCCCGAACTTGATGTGGTATCTGGAAATTTTTCTTCTGCCTCTTCGTCCGACAGGTCTTCCTCGCTACTAGGAAACTTTGGAGTTATTTCCATATCCTCTGGCCATTCTTTAACCTCTCTCTCCTCATATAAGATGTCCCTGGTTCTTTCATCACCTCTACCTTGTCTTTCAAGCTCTAAGGCTTCCACCATTTCTTCTTTTCTGGTTTGCTTTCCTTTACCTAAGAGTTTCGATGCAGTGAGTTGAGAGGTATCAACCTTAGTTTTGGACAACTTTTCAAGTAAGGTTTTCTTTTCCTCTCTTTTCAATTGATGCTCGATATATTTGTCCAATCTCTTCTTCTTGGCTTTCGACATTTTGGTTTCTTTGGCATTTTCCGAGTAGAGTGTTTCCTCAAGTTTTCTTTTACGCTCTTGCTTTTCCTCCTCGGACATTGGCTTTAGTATTTCTGAGTTGGAATTAGGCTCATTGAATATTTTGGCTGTATCGACTTCTTCATTTTGGTCTTCTTCGTGTCTATGGAATTGCTTGTTTCTAGCCCTCTTAAGAGTGGCCTGCTTAGCGAGCATCCCAGCACGGGCTTTCTCGTTAAATCTCTTTCTATATTTCCCCATGTCGTTTACGATGCCCTTGGATCTAATGTGAGATGAAGGTGATTTTTTTGAGATGAGGATTGGGATGGTGCATCACGTGCAGGATCCTACAAGTCGCAAGTGACTACTCCAGATTATCATTCAAGCAAACTACAAACAGGCCAATCCGAAGCCTATCCTGTTCAAGAGTAAAGCAAGGCCATCATGAGCCTGTCTGATCTCTATAAGAAGTGTGAGTGAGCAATCGATTCCATCGCAATCATAGAAATAGTACTAACCAACCAGTAATACATACCACACTTACCCTCAACTCAACCACCCTATTCACCTATGAGAACCATGAGCTTGTCCACTTGATCAATAATCTCAACTGCTCAGAAATAATATCCCAAGAATTGGGGCTAGTGAATTCGTCCAAGACCTTGGTGGGATCTATCCCTATTACAACTGGATCTAGAGTAACCAATACCAGATTACTCCTTTACTTCATGAAGAAGGTTTTCTCCAATAGTGATGGAAGTAGTGATTTGATAACGGTAGTTGTCATATCACACTATAACGTTTCCAAAACTTTGATCTTGACTATTTTGAAGAAGATTACTGATAAGTACATTGACTTCAAGAAGGAGCTTGGAAGTGGAAACGACCCTAACCAACAAGAGCAGGCCAAGGTACGGTTGGGAGAGTTTAAGCTCTACATGACTCAGATCATAAAGGTAGAGGAGATGAATTTCGACTCAAATCAATCGTCCTATAGATATGGTTCGACTGATGAGGGAGACGATGCAAATGATTCCATCAATCCGAATCAATTGTTACTCGCAAATGAAGAAGTAGATGAAGTTAGGCTGTTGATGTTAGATAACATCAACAAGTTGTTAAGCAGGGGTGACAAAATCAATCGCTTAGTGGATCAAACGGATAGACTCACTACATCCTCGCTGGTGTTTCAAAAGAAGGCACAGCAGATAAAAAGAAACATGTGGATCGGCAAGACCAAGTTTTATTTAGCTTTGGGGGGTGGAATTGCCCTACTCTTCTACTTATTATTGGGATCACTGTGTGGCTTCCCACTTTTTAGTCATTGTATCGGTCATAATTGATTAGATTGCCTAGACCACTCATTATTACCCAGCAGTGTATTCCTTGAAATCGAGAAGTAAGTAAGGAGCCTCTGATTAATTGAATCCAGAAGAATATGCAGACTGCTTTCATTTATGAACACCATATATCATTTTTGTCTATTATATTCACTTAGTTGCGCTTTAATCAATCCTGTTTTGTAGGTCAAATTTCTAGGGATCCTTACATCTGAATGTGAGTTCAAAACCCAAATTGCTGAAACATTTATATTACATGTATTGGTACTATTAGATTTACATCATTCTTCATCGCTGCTGTCTTTCTCATCAGCAGGCTCTTCTAGCTCGGGTCCCTGTAACTCTTGCTCGTCCTTTGAAATGGCAGCTATAGGATTGACTTCAACTTCTTCCACTTCCTCTTTTGTAGCGTCCTCATCCACATCCTCATCTTCAGGTTCAGCCACATCCTCTTCATCATCTTCTTCGACCTCTACTTCTTCGGCTTCCTCCTCCTCGGTCCTATCAATGGCTATTTCCTGGTTAGCCTTCAATTTCTTAGCAGCAGGATCACTTGATTCTTCATCAACCTTGAGCTCCAACTTTTGCTTCTTCTTCAAGTTGACAGCGTTCTCGTATACACTTAATTTCAGCTTTACTTCAGGTAAGAATCCTGAGAATTCAGCGTTCTCCAATGCTTGGAAAACGTCCTGGGTGTTGATGGTTTTCCTGCCTGAAGTCTTGGCCACATGCCTGGCATAGAACATCATATGTGATACGAACACGGTGGCTGACCTTTGAAGTGCTATAAGAGAGTCCTTTGCAATGATCATGTTGTGACCACCTTCCTCGTCACTTATGATGGTTTTGGCCAACTTTTGCACCGTGCTCTTGGGAAAAAGAATATCATCTATGGATACCAATTCTGAGTCCTTATTTGGCTGTGGATACTGGCCATCAGCGTTCTTTCTCCATCCTTTTGGTGGCATGGTTCGTGTCAGTAATGAGTATTGAACAGAATCCTACGCGTCATATTAATAATGCTGAAATACGGTCAATGAACTTTAGCGTTGAACATATTTGAGCCATCCTGTCCAGAACTGCTGTAGAAGTAGCCCAACTGGGCTTGCCATCCTCTACGACCCCAGATTCGACACTGAAGCCTGTTTCCATGAAAGATACCGTGTACGGGTTATGCACGTGACGTGCTCTCATCTCTATTGGAGGCAGTTTCCCCACTACCCTCCATCAGTATCCACCCCGGATGTCCCATGATACCAACTCGGCAGATGACACCTTGTACGGAGTGTTGAATTCGCGGAACATCGGTCGTGTCGACTTTGGTAATCACGAATTCGATACCTGGTATGGAAATGCTGCTTACTTCAATCCGCTAGACGTCAACCACTCTGACTTGGGCTACTCGTTTCTGAACAAGTTGGTCCATGATCCCGGCTTCAAAATAAAGAAAAAGGCGGATGGACACATTCCAAGTGATGGGTACTGGTTGGACAAGCTTTATGTGTGTGATTACTGCTTCAAGTATACGGCAAACGAGACGGAGATCCACAACCACCGGGTAGTTTGCCCTTTGAACAAACCAAAGCCCACGATTGGAAAGCTCGTGTACCGAGATGACGTTACTCCCTACTATATACGACAGATCCGTGGCTTCAAATACCCCTTATACTGCCAGAACATGTGCTTATTTGGAAAGCTTTTCTTGGATGATAAATCGGTGTACTACAATATTGACTACTTTGACTTTTATGTGGTTTACGGACAGGACGGGGGAAGCAATTTCAAACCAATGGGATTTTTCTCCAAGGAAGTGCTATCATATGACAATAATAATAACCTAGCATGTATCTGCATTTTCCCACCCTTTCAAAGGCGCCATTTGGGGTCTCTATTGATAGAGTTCCTGTATGCCTTAGCCAAAGTGACTCCTGGCCAACTCAAAAGTGGTCCAGAATTTCCCCTTTCACCCTACGGCAAAGTGAGTTATCTCAAGTTTTGGTCGAAGCACCTAGCCAATATCATTCACAATCACCTAATCAATAAAAAAAGGTTTACAATCTCTGAATTGTCAGATTTGACTGGTTATAGAAATGAGGATGTATTGTTTACCTTGGAGTTCATGAAGTTACTCAAGCAGGAAAAGAATGGAAGAGTTACTTTAATGTTGGGCAACTTTGATCGATGGTGTGCCGAGAATAAGTTTGATCCTTCTCAAGAAAGAAACATGTTGAATCCGGAATACTTGCTAGTATAAAACTAACTTGAGTNCAAACCTTGTATAATAGAAATGTATAATAGAAACTTATCGAAGTTGTAGTGTAGCGAAACTCGAACGCTATCTCGCCTGCATTAATTTTACATAAAGAGATCTTAATCAACGCAACTGCAGAAAGGCATCGAGTAATACCGATGATTGGGCATTACTATGCCTGCTCTTCTCAAAAACATTCCAGAATCTTAAAGTTTCGTCACCTGCTCCAGTTACAATAGTTTCACCATCAGGAGATATCGAAAGGTATAACACCCTATAGGTATGGCCAGTCAACTGAGCAATCTGCTGCATCGATGGGTATTTCCACACAATTATCTGATTCCGTGAATATCCATGCGTTGAAACCAATTCATTAGAATTCTTCGACCAAATCAAATTGCACACTTGCGAGCCTGTATTCACATCATGTACGAGGTTTCCAGTCAATGTATTCCATGTTTTGATCGTTTTATCGGCAGTTCCCCCTCCAGATGCTAAAATCCCCCTTTGATGGGGCGACCATGCTATGGCTTTAACAGCGGCCACATGGTCTGTAAATTGATGTAAAGGTTTTGGATTCAATCCATCCCATATTATCAACTTATTATCGTTACCACCACTCGCCAACTTGTTCTCCTCGACATTCCATTTTAAACCACACACTTCCTGCTTGTGAGTCTCAAACTTATTTACATAATGACTTTCTATTCTCACATCACGATTCAAAATCGTTCTATCTCGTGAACCACTCGATAATATATGCTCATTCCATGCTAAAGAGCTCACTCTGAGACTGTGTCCTGACATCGTCCTAACACATTTGATTTTTGTAGCGTCCCATATTTCAACTAGACCTTTAGAAGTACCAATGGCTAAATGAGTACCAGAGCCTATCCAGTTCAAACTAGTTACTTTGTCTTTGTTTGACAAATTGCACAATCTATCCACCGATTGTGTTGCACCATCCCATAAGTACACACTATCGCCTAGACCCACTGCAAGGATATCTTGCTGACCCCAATCCACCAAATTAAGATAAAAATCATCGGAAAGCTCGGGTGCATCCAATACTCTATAAGGGACTTTCAGTATGTTTCTTGGTTTCTTTTGGGGTGACAACAAAAGCTTTTGAGATTCCTGTCTCACTGGTGATAATGAATATAATTGGCTTTGTAAATCTCTCGAGACCGGTCTCGTTTTCTGAGGAGACTGGTATGTAAAAAGATTTGTTTTTCTTCTGGGTGTACTGGTGACACTCGTATCATAATCAAGAGATGCGCCGGCAACGGCACTAGTTCCTTGATTTCCCGTTGAGGCATCAGCATTTATTGTTGTGGTGTGAGAAGGATTTGAAGGAGTGTCCCCTAGCGAAGCTGCGGATCGGGGAGGGCTTCCTGATAGGTTCACACTGTTAGGTATTGAAGATCTTCCTGGTTGAATCAAGTTACCTGCACTATTTGGTCTACCGGGAGTCTTAATGATAGGACTGCGATTAGAAGATAAGTTACCTGTGGTGAGGTTTGTGGCTGCCATAGGTACATTATCACCAAACAACTCGGCCTTTAAGACGGTTGAAAACGTACGGTTGGCCTCTTCCTCTTTGCGTATATCAATTTCATTGTCAGCATGCTTGACACTCCTCAAATCGGGAAGAACCTCTTGATTCGATAAACTGAAAGCTGCCTGGAGATCTATGCCTGTCCTGTTGGGAATGTATCTGTCACTGAAAATAGACTTTTGGTTTCTTCGTCTGGGTGAGGATGTTGGGAGTGAAGGGACTTCGCCTACTCGCGGAGGTTCAGTTCTTCGGGTTGACCTGGAAGGGGATCTCGGAGTCTCAAGCATATTGCGATGGTTGGTTCCTGAACGTGATCCACCTAAGCTGCCTGAGCTAGGGTCACTTTCGTCTGCCGCACCTGCCATTGTGATTCTTTGCCAGGATGTATTAGAGGTAGGATGAAAGATATCACTTTTGTCTTGATTCTCAAATGAGGGGCCACGGCTGGATCTGGACCCGGTTCTTTGGAGAGTGATCTTAAATCAAAGGCCCAAGGCGTGATTGGGGAGGACGGCCGATATGGGTGGTCCAATGGTCGTCAAATAAAGCGGAGCTCTGGCTGTCGTAATGCTTCGGATTCAACATATCATCCATAAAATTCTGATAATGTGGTGAGGAATCACGTGCAGCACTCACTAGGGAGTCGGGCAGCTGCGACCACCAAGGAGGAGGAGATGAGCAGGGAAGATTGGGATGCTATTGGGCCCGATGCAACGAGGAGAGCCTGAGCTGGTCTCTAGCCAAATGTGGAAAGGCTTTTACCGAATTACACCCCTACAAATTTGTGACAAGCTCAGGATGTATTGTGGCAGCCCAAAAGGGTAGTTGTGCTACCACTGTGTCAATTGCAAGAAGGAGACCAGAAACGAGGAAAACTAGTTTTGAATTGCTGGTTTCAGGTTCGTATGTCGAAACCATGATGAGACCTGTCCCGGCTTATATAAACCATAGACGTGGTGTACAAGTGTTTCTGTAGTACACAATGCAATTTCGGTTAATTTTTGCAATTCTCTTAATTTCTTGCAAAGTTTCCAGCAATCCAATTTCTACCAACACCAGCTGGGTGGAACTCCCGTTATATTTTAAGGATGATTTTTACTACGTCCTGGACTTGGCTTTGGGGTTCCCTCCACAACCACTTGATGTACAAATCGACACGGGCTCCTCTGATTTGGTGGTCAGCTCCAGCGGCTACGACGGTAGCCAGTCTAGTTCCAGCGTGGACTCGGGACTTGATTACCCTGTGTCGTATGGCTCGATCGAGAGCTTCACTATGCGGAAAGTCTACGATTATGTCGAGGCAAATGGGCTCAGAATAGACGGGTTTACGTTTGGGGTGAGTTCGTTGGACTCGTTGAACGGAGCCCAAGGGATCCTAGGTGTGGGCTACAACGTCAGAACGGCAATGGGAGTCTACGCAAACTTTCCAGCCAAACTCAAGGACTCAGGCATTATTGGCGCTACCATGTATTCCTTCAACGGCGATGTGCTGGCGCTGTCGGTGCTCTTTGGCGCCGTGGACCCCAGCAAGTACTCGGGACCATTGATGAGAAACACCATCCTCCGCGACGTGGGACCAGGCACAGTGCGGTCAACATACACCTCATTGGCCATTGCGGTGCATGGCATCAGTGTTGGAGGCACCGTGGTGTCTGATCAGAAACTTGCCTACGAAATCGACTCGGGTGCAAATGTGCTTGCAACCACTGCGACAGTGGTACAAAACATTCTCATGGTGCTAGGGCCATCAGACTACGCTACCGACGATGACGACTACTACTTGGAGCACAAGATGTCCACCACAGTGAGCGTTGACTTCTCGGGGTTCGTGGTGGAGTTTCCTTTGGCAGATATAGTTGGTGAAACCCTCGAGGTTGATGGGTCCCGCTACTGCTCCCTCAACCTTGCCGAGGTGGATATTGGGAAAAACTCGTATTTCGGAACCATGCCAAATGCCATACTCAGACACTACTACACCGTGTACGATTTGGACCGAAACGAAGTGTACTTGGCGCCATTGGCCCGTCTGAACCGCCAGTCCTCCATTGTTCCTGTATCTGGCACCTACAATGTTCTCACCAGTACTGGCACCAAGTTCAACGTTGGTTACACAAAAATGTACGACGAACGGCTTGAAACGGTTGTGTCTCCGAGCAGCTCCGGCGAAGCAGCCACCTCCACGATGGCAGGGCATAACCCAACTAGCACGGCCACCACAAAACCCCCCATGCCCTCCCAGACGTCACCTGGGGTGTGCTACGTAAAATAGATCCAGCCAATCAGATGCGCACAATTGGTTATTAGTGTGCATACTCAGTGTATAGAAAAAATTTAGTCCAATCCAAACTTAACGATTCGAGTATTACCAGAAGCACCATCCATCCAATATGCTTAACATGCTTCGTTTCAATAGAGCCATTGCCAGGCCCAACATAGTCGGCAACAGAGCTTACTCCATCATCTCCGTGCACAGAGACTCCAAGTCCGACAACCAAGACCTTCCTTTCGAGTTCAACTCTGAAAACATCAAGAGAGCCGAAGCTATCATAGCTAAATACCCACCACAATACAAGAAGGGTGCATGCATGCCATTATTGGACTTGGGCCAACGTCAGTTGGGCTTCACCTCCATCTCTGTCATGAACTACGTTGCCAAGATGTTAGACATGCCACCAATGAGAGTCTACGAAGTTGCCACTTTCTACACTATGTTCAACAGAGCTCCCATGGGTAAGTACAACATTCAAGTCTGTACCACCACCCCATGCCAATTGTGTGGATCCGACGGCGTTATGCAAGCCATCCAAGACCACCTCAAGATCAAGCCAGGCCAAACCACCAAGGACAACTTGTTCACTTTGCAAGAAGTCGAATGTTTGGGTGCCTGTGTGAACGCTCCTATGTTGGCTGTCAACGACGACTACCATGAAGACTTGACCCCAGAAAAGACGGTGGAGATCTTGAAGACTTTACAAGAAGGTAAGGAATTGACCAAGATCGGTCCTGTCAGTGGCAGAGAAAGTTGTGAACCTTACTCCGGTGCCAAGGTGTTATTGGGCGAGGAACCAACCGACATCAGAAAATTCACCAGATCCGATTTATAAACTGTACACTACTTGTTCGGAGAGCATAATAAAAGTCATACTGTCAGTGTGTAGGCCCAGCAAACTGCTGGTGCTCGCACATTGCACTAATCCCGGCACTTCCCACCAGCCGTGAAGATCCACGCTAGAGATAAATTCAATAAACACCATCTTACTGTATCATAGTGCTATACAGCATTTTCCAAGTAAATATCATTCCTCTGATAAGCAGTACTTTTCTAATTGAATTTGGCTTCAAGTAGGAGCAGAGTAATCTCCTTCTACGTACAAAAGTTGTGGGGTTGACCGTTTGAGAGCGCATCTCTTTATTTTACATAGTTTCATAACCAAAAGCAGCCAAACACAGCTTCCCGGAATTCAACATGTTCAAAACAGAGGAAGACATTGGAGTAAGAATACAACGGTGAGAGATGTTAAAGCTGAAGTACTAGTATGTTTTGTTCATGTTAATGAAGCATCACTCATTATTACCAATAAACTCATTTTAATACTATCTTAATCAAAATTTAAACTAGCATCTTTCGAAGCATTCTTTCTTTTCATGATGAAATATTTCAAGTACTTGATTTCCGAAACTAAACCCGAGTATGACGGACTGCATTTCTAATCAGGCCTATAGATTGGGTACTAAGATTAGAGATGCGACACTCATCTGGGGAATACTGTAATACAGAATTGTAGTGCTGTAGCCGTGGTAGAGGGAATATTCCAAGATGGTCTTCTAGGCCAGACTGGATTTTCCTGGCACCCAGGCTATGCTCACAGAGCACTGAAGTGGATGCTATCAGTCCCCGGATTTGACCCACCGTCCCAACAGTTTCGCGCACGTGACCGATATCGGGGTGACACAAACGCACGGATTGCATCATCTAGAGTGATTGAGTCAGAACTATGGAGTATCGGGCCTGAAAAATTGACGGATAAATATACACACAGTTAACCAGTTTTTCATCTTGCAACAACCAAAATGGCACCCAAAAGATCGTACAGTCTAGAGACGGAGTTGGTGTTATCCAAATCTACCGACCAGTACAATGCCTCCGTGCCCCCCTTGTATCAATCGGCCACATTCAAACAGCCCTCGTTATCCAACATGGGAGAATACGATTATACAAGATCAGGCAATCCTACCCGTACCTACTTGCAGAACCACTTGGCCAAGGTTATGAAGGCCACCCACACCTACGCAGTGACTTCTGGTATGGGGTGTCTCGATGTGATCACCAGGCTCTTGAAGCCAGGGGATGAAGTTATTGCTGGCGATGATTTATATGGTGGCACCCACAGATTGTTGACCTACTTGCACAAGAAGGGAGACGTCAAGTTGGGTCACTACGACACTACCGACACCGAGTTGATCAAGTCCAAGATCACCACCAGCACCAAGATGATTTTCTTGGAGTCCCCCACCAATCCGTTGATCAAGGTGGTAGATGTCCGTTCCATTGCCCAGTACGCGCACCAGGTGAATCCAGATGTGATAGTGGTGTTTGACAACACCATGATGTCGCCTGTGTTGATGACCCCCTTGGATTTGGGGGTGGATATCCAATACGAGTCCGCTACCAAGTACCTCAACGGCCACCACGATATCATGGCAGGTGTGCTTGCCACCAGATCTGACAAGTTGGCCGAGCAGTTGTTTTTTGTCATAAATTCCACGGGATGTGGGTTGTCTCCTTTCGACTCATGGCTCTTATGTAGAGGGTTGAGAACTCTCGCCATCAGAGTTGAAAGACAACAACAGAATTGCAGCAAGATTGCCGAATTCCTTCAGAACATTGGCTTCAAGGTGAGATACCCCGGATTGAAGTCGCATCCTCAGCACGAGTTGCACAATTCAATGTGCAGAGGTTATGGAGGAGTGTTGAGTTTTGAAACCGGTAGTATCAAAATCTCGGAAAAGATCGTGGAGAGCACGGAAATTTTCGGAATTGCTGTTTCCTTTGGATGTGTCAACTCTCTTATCTCCATGCCATGCAAGATGTCCCACGCCTCCATCGACGCAAAGACCAGAGAAGAAAGAGCCCTTCCTGAAGATTTGATCCGATTATGCATCGGGATCGAAAACTGTGACGACTTGATCGACGATTTGCATAAGGCGTTGTTGAAGAGCGGTGCCGTAAAGGTAAATGAAAGAGACGAGCTTTTCAATGCCGTTGGAATCGAGGCCAAGTTATAGAGCTTAGAAATACTACAACCACCAATACTATGATCAAACCTGTAGACTCTCCCAACCTGTAAATGGCTTCTGTGGATTATATGCAGGTGCCCAAATACCAACGCGTTATTTGGTGGCGCGTTTGATTGATCATCTTCTACTCCAGTTGATTAAGAGTTTACCGCTACGAAAGCATCTATTTGTTACCTATTCATCAGATACTATCATGCCTATCCAACTTTCAACCGGTGCGTTGAGAGATATTTTCTCTATTTCGAAACAGGGCCAAGTCCAGGCTCCCATCACGGTCCAAGTTACGGCAACTAAGCCAGTCTTCTTGGAAAAAGAGTTGAAGAAGTACAGAGTGATGATGACCGATGGTGTCTACATTGCCCATGGATTGATGGATGAGCAATGTATGCCATATGTTAGCAACAACAATTTCACCAGATACTGTATCATCCAAATCAAGCAATATAGCGTGTTCTCTACCCAGAAACACTTGGTCTTGATAAAGGACGTGGAACTTTTGAGCTCTGAGGGTGAAAAGGTTCAACAGAAAGATTTCATCAACGTCGATACCTATTTTGCTGAACACCCAGAAGATGACTACTTGGGATTGAGTAAAAAGTCCGAATCTCCTGCGCCAGCTTCCTTTGAACAACCACAACAACCTCCAAAGCAACAGCCACAGTATCCTCCAGGATCTGCTCCTGTAGGATCCAAGCCACCAGGCAGAATTGCTCCAATTGAATCATTGTCTCCTTACCAAAACCAATGGACTATCAAGGCAAGAGTGTCTTACAAGGGTGATCTCAGAACTTGGTCTAATGCTAAAGGAGAAGGAAAGTTGTTCAGTGTGAACTTCTTAGATGAGTCGGACGAAATTAAGGCTACAGCTTTCAATGACGTTGCTGAAAAACTTTACAAGCTTTTGGAAGAAGGAAAGGTTTATTATATTAGTAAGGCAAGAGTTCAAACTGCCAAGAAACAGTTCAATCACTTATCACATCCATATGAGTTAGCTTTTGAAAGAGATACCGAAGTCACTGAATGTTTCGACACCGCCAACGTTCCAACCTTGAATTTCTCCTTCGTCAAATTAAACCAGATTCAAAACCTTGAAACTAATGCTATTGTCGATGTTATTGGTGCTTTGAAGACTGTCAACCCATCCTTTCAAATTACCGCGAAATCAACTGGAAAGGCTTTCGACAGAAGAAATGTAACTATTGTTGACGACACTGGGTTTGCAATTGACGTGGGATTATGGAACAGTACCGCTATCGACTTCAGCATTCCCGAGGGTTCCGTTGTTGCTTTCAAAGGTTGTAAAGTTCAAGAGTTTAACGGAAAATCCTTAACTTTGACCCAGGCGGGTACCATGGTCGCAAACCCAGAAACACCAGAATCTTACCAATTGAAAGGATGGTATGATCACCAAGGTATCAACGAAAACTTCAAGAGTTTGAAGGTTGAGACTGGTTCCAACCAAGTCAGCAACCGTAAAACTATTGCCGAGGCAGAAGAAGAGAACTTAGGTAAATCTGATAGACCAGATTACTTTTCCATCAAGGCCACAATTGGGTTCACAAAAGTTGATAACTTCTGTTATCCTGCTTGTTCAAACGAATCTCAAAACCAATCTACTCAAAAATCAGGCCAAGTTAACACTTGTAACAGAAAATTAATCGAGCTCAATGATGGCTCCTGGAAATGTGAAAGATGTGACTTGACTTTCAGTGAACCTACTTACCGTTACATTTTCAATTGTTCAGTTATGGATAACACCGGTCAATTATGGCTCACTTTGTTTGATCAAGAAGCACATAAATTGTTCGGCGTTGATGCCAGTGTGTTAAAGAAGTACCAACAAGATGAGGCTGATGGCGTAGGCAAGAATTTTACTGAACTTACCTCAAGTATTTTGTTCAAAGAGTACTCTTTCAGAGTCAGAGCAAGACAAGACAACTACAATGATAATGTGAGAATAAGGTACCAAGCCGTGGGGCTTGATTATCTTGATTATAATCAGGAGGCCGACGCTTTATGTAAAGAGTTGGAAGCTTTGTTGGGTTAATTAGTTGTTGGTGTGTCCATTTTGATTTGGAAATTATGTTTGTATTTTAATGTATGCTGATTAAGAGCTGTAATCAATCATTCCGTTGTATTCTAGCCAGAATCTTTTCAACACATCATTTGCTTGACGTTGGCCTCTGGTCAACATAAGCTTGTTCAAAAACTGATCAGCGCCATTCTGAGAAATTTTCTCATTAGTCTTGATTAATGACTCCACAATAGCCTTCAAACTTCTTTTTGACAGAAGTGGGTGTTTTACAATCAAACACCTAAATATTGGGTAATAGTAATCTAGATTGGACCTGGGACTATCCAAAAATGAGCTTAGCAATTTTTCGACAACACAGTAATTCAAAGGGCTCCCTTTTATAATCAAGTTGTCCATTAACCACAAAATTCTCTCTTGATCGGAAATGTTTCCTTTTTTCAATGTAATAACGTTAGTCCAAAACTTCGCAACAGACTTCACTAGAAATGCTTCATGGTATTGAAGACTCAAAAGAGCAAATTCTAGAATCTGCGACTCAAAAACTGATAAATGTACCAACAAGCCTGGTACTTTTTCTAAGATTGTCGAGAAGAATTCTATTGATGCTTTCATTAAATCAATATCTTCGATAAAAATAGATGGCTTTGTAAGAAATAACTGAGAGATTAATTGATCAATCATTTCAGATGTTAAGACTTTTGCTTTCGTAATGACAACAGTTTCGAGCAATTTAAAAATATAAGGTACCGAAGGTAAATTGCACAGATTAAATTTCACTATTAGAAAATTCAAAATCACATCCAATTCGAAATTAAATGGGCCATTAATAGGCTCACTTAACCCACTTTTCAATATATTGCAACATTTTTCAGTCACCAAAGTATTGTTGACTATTGGAGGGAAGGATAATGCGAATCGATTAATTATCGAGATTATCAAAGGTTTAATCTCCAAGGAATCCCCAGCCCAGTATTCGTTAGTTGCCAAAATTTCATTTGGAGTTAGGTAATCTTNCAAATCTTCCGGTAGTTGTGAGGCTTTACCAACCTCGTTAACACAAGATAACAAACTGATTATGTAATCTTCAATGTTTTCCAGCGCTGTTTCCAGAGCTATTAATGTGTCAATGTTGTCCATAACATTGATAGATGCTTCGTTGATCCCGAGTAACAAGGCCGAAACGACTTCTCCAAACTTCTCTGGGTTCTTCATTGAGTGGGCAATTGAAATATATGAATTTACCAATCTTTCTCTTATTAAATTGTCTACCTCAATATTCTTAATCATTGCCATCAATATCACATTGATGTTAGGCAAGAACACTATCAAACTTTGTTTCGAATCCTGGCAAATCTTTAGAACAGTTTTGGAAGCGATCAAAGACACATTTTTTGATTCTTTTCCTTGACTCAAGATGATTGAGAATAAAAAATTGAAAGTTGAAGTCAAATACTGGGTTCCAATTTCAGTCTTGAAGAAAAATGGAATAGCCGAAAGAAAATTGAGTAGGCTCATCTGAATCTGCCTGCTTGAATCTGAAATTTTTTCAAAGACTTCAATCAAATTGTTGCTGAACATTTGTTCTATGAATGGGATTAGCTCCTGCGTAGTGTCATCATCATAAAAGGTCAAGTCATCAGTAATCTTGTAGAGCAAATAAATTGAGGCCTCAAGATCAGAATGCGTCAGTATTTCTTGAGCATTGGGTAGGTTAGATAGTATACTTTGGCAAAGATTGGAATATAACTGAGTATTGAGTAACGAGTACAAAAAGTTGAACAAGTCGGATACCTGTAGTCTATAATGAACAAACTCGTTTGATGCCCCTCTAAAATATCTGCATTTCGTCCAATAAATATTACTGATCCGAATCAAAAGCTCATTCCTTCTGATCAAAAACTCATCATAATTCTCTTTTAATAATTCTTTGACCACACTAGAGTCATCGATGTATATGTTGATGATCTCTTCCCAAAAACCCAAGAAGAGCTCACTTATCGCTTCATCCGCAGTCGGATTTCCCGGTATACCAGATAAATTCAAGGCAATTTCCACAATTCTGTATACAGAATCATTAACAATGTTCCTAGATAAATGTACTATGATCATATTCAAAAATGCGATCAATAAATTGATGAAATTTTCAATCTCCATCGTATGTTCTTCATACTCATCCTTATTAAGAATATAGTGCTCAATGAAATATAAACCGAATTGGCCCTCGTCGAATAAGATTGAATTTATCAAGGGTTTAACTTCTGCCAAAATGCGTGGATTGGTCTCTATTATTTCTGTCAAGATTGTAAAAATTTTGTTAAATAACTCGAAGTCCTCATCTTCAATTCTTTCAGTATGATCAATTTGAGATATTAAGATTTGAATTAATAGCTGTACGTCGTTTGGAGTGTAACGTTGTTTTGAGTTCGCTTCTGCATTGCTAATGTAAATTACCCAAGCATTGATACCGTCCAACATTGCGGCTTTGATTTGTCTCGACGCATTTGTCGATGAAACGGTTTTTAATAACTCATTGAATTTGATGAAAATAGAATCATATATGACTTGGTGCAATTCTTGAGAAGATTCATCCCGCTTGCTGATATCTTCCACAAGAATTGAGTTCATAAGGAAAAGTAGTAACACCTGAACTTCTCCCAAGGATTGCAAGTTCGAGTGACCAAACTTACTGAATAATTGTTCTATAGGATCGGTAGAAGCATAAAAATGATTCGTGAATAGAAGTGATACATTACTTAGTAACTTTTTTATCACAAACAAATTCCCTTCAAATTCACTTCTATCTGTTACGCTAGAAAGCAAAAGGATATGATCGAACAACTCCGAGAAGAATTGTTGTAAATCTTGCACATCCACTGTGATTTTGGGTCCGAGGTGAGTGTTGATGAAAACAGTGTAGGTCAATGCACCAAAGTATTTGCAACTTTTGGATTGCTGTTGTAGGAGTAATTGTGCTAACTTATAGCCATCGGAAGACCTTTGGATGACTTGTAATTGATCCTGTATGCCTCTGATCTGGGTTGAATCATTACTGGAGTATAAAGTTTCAATACTCTGGGGTTAGTAGGAACAGAAAATGGGAATCATGGCTCCGGTACATACAGCTATCACTTGATCTATACTCCAAGAATTGGACATGACTGGAGTCTAAAGAACTTGTATTGGCACAAATCATCATGTGAGCAGTCGCTTCACGTGAAAAATGTCACGCTCCAACGATGGTTTCAATATCTCTGTGTGCAGGAAGTTGGAAGACTTCAACTCAGCCACGTTCGGAAACAGCTTATAGCTTAACTAATAGGAGATTGTTTAGTTCATCTATCGGTGGATTGCCAGGCAATACTTTCTGTATGATGTCAATAATTGTGCCAATTTTTCTTTCCTTTCAGTGTAATATTTATTTCCTTGAATGAGCGTTTGTAATTACTATGTTCTTGTGGGTCAAGAACAATTTTATCCTCTATGTCACCTCACCAATACCGTCTTCAGAAGACAGAGCTTGTTTTCATACTTTATTTCAGTGCATCGATAGCTGTTAATCCCTACATCACAGTATACCATTGCAATCAAGTTCTACATTTACCATCGACTCAACTAACGAATGTGTAGTTCTATCAAAACAAGAGTATCGCTATTCGAAGATGGTTGTCTTACCAACACTCAACCATACCCAAGCTAGAACAGAATAGGTTACAATTTGCAAGTGTTCGTCATCTTCGCAGCTCAGGCCAGAAACATAGGTACTATTTTGTGGTNTAACAATTACAGGTTAGACATTTATCGTGGTAATGAAGCCACACGACTTAGCGGCATTTTCGCGCTAACTTGCCAATGATTGCGAGCGCCCAAAACAGACAGGTCATCTAATGGTCAGATAACCAGCATTTTTACACGTGACTCGTTGCCTGTCTTAATTGAAGCATAACTAAGGCCAATCGCAGAAAAGCATTTCCACACAAGCACCACCTTTCGCTAAGTATATTTGCAGACTACCATCTTATAATGTCTAGAGTATCGAGAGGCCAGTGTGCCAACTGTACGTGCTCTCCAGGGTTGTTGTCACGTTCCAACCGTCGCTCCTCCCTTTTTGCGCAAAAGATTAATATCAAAAGAACAAACAGTGGAGTTGGGGGTTCCAGAAGTGGTTCCAGAAAGGCATCTGTTTTCACCATCGATGCCAGTCTGTTATGTGTTCCTGAAACCAAGGAAATCAACACTTCCAAGAGATTAGAGGCTTTGAGATTGCAGATGGCCGAATACAACCTTGGGGTCTATATTATACCATCGGAAGACCAGCATCAATCCGAGTATGTTTCTGCTATTGACCAAAGAAGAAGTTTTATTAGTGGATTCCTGGGAAGTGCCGGTATTGCTATTGTTACGAGAGATTTGACTTGTATGAATGATGTTCCTGAAGGTTTGGCTGCCCTTTCTACTGATGGCCGTTACTTCAATCAAGCCAACAACGAATTAGATTTTAACTGGTTATTGTTAAAACAAAGATCTACGAACCAGCCTACCTGGGAAGAATGGACAGTAAACCAAGCCATTCAGTTAAGTTTGGATAGCGGCTCGAAGGTAAACATCGGTGTGGACCCCAAATTGATTTCACCAGGTGTGTTCCAACACTTCTCAACTTTGATTGCCTCTAGTTTGTCTAAGAATGAAGCGAACAAGAAGGCGGAAGTCGAGTTTGTGGCAATCAACGATAACTTGGTCGACAAAATCTGGGAAACATTTGAGACAGTTCCTTCGGTTAAGAGAGAAAAGGTTTTTAAATTGGATGAAAAGTTTAGTGGCGAGTCCACTGCGGATAAGATTGAAAGGGTTAAGAAGTTTGCATTCAAAAACTATATCGATGGTTTAGTTGTCACTGCTTTGGACGAAATTGCTTGGTTGTTGAACTTGCGTGGGCAAGACATCGAATACAATCCCGTTTTCTTCTCTCATTTGATAATTACAAAGGAGAATGGTACAAAATTATTCATAAACCGTGATGGTCTTGATAGTGACGTCTTGGAATACTTGAAGGCCAATAATATTAGTGTGGAACCTTATGAGTCGTTCTATTCGTCATTATTCTCCATTTCAAAGGACTTCAACCTTACCAACAAGCAATTTTTAATACCTTCTAATACCAACTGGGAAGTTCTCAGAAACTTGAAATGCTCTTATACTGAAGTGCTGTCTCCAATTGAAGAATTGAAATCCATCAAGAATGCAGTAGAGATTAATGGTGCCAAATCTGCCCACTTGAAGGATGGAAGAGCTTTGATCAAATTTTTTGCATGGTTGGAACAACAATTAGTTGACAACCAAGAGTTGATAGATGAGTGTGCTGCAGATGATAAATTGACCGAGTTTAGAAAAGAAGAAGAGAATTTCAAGGGATTGTCATTCGCCACTATCAGTGCCACTGAAGCAAATGGTGCTATCGTCCACTATTCTCCAACTAGAGGTGCTTGCTCCACCATAAATCCTAACAAAATGTACTTGAATGATTCAGGTTCTCAATTTTTGGAAGGTACTACTGATACCACAAGAACCGTTCATTTCGGACAACCAACGTATGCTGAGTCTAAGAATTACACTCTCGTTTTGAAAGGAAATATCGCTTTGTCTACATTGAAATTCCCTGAAGCAACTTCCGGTAACTTGATTGATTCAATTGCTAGACAATATTTGTGGAAATTTGGTTTGGATTACGGACATGGTACTTCGCACGGTGTTGGTTCTTTCTTGAATGTTCATGAAGGACCAATTGGAATTGGCCCAAGACCAAATGCAGCTAACCACTTAAAGGTCGGTCAAATACTTTCT
Source organism: Suhomyces tanzawaensis NRRL Y-17324 (assembly GCF_001661415.1). Lineage (NCBI taxonomy): Eukaryota > Fungi > Ascomycota > Pichiomycetes > Serinales > Debaryomycetaceae > Suhomyces > Suhomyces tanzawaensis. The sequence goes on from NW_017963638.1 coordinate 261,592, forward strand.
AATGAGCCTGGATATTATGAAGAGGGTGAATATGGTATTCGTATTGAGAATGTTATGGTCATTAAGGACAGTGGATTGATTTACGGTGGTAAGCATTTCTTTGAATTTGAAACCATAACCAGAGTTCCTCTCTGCAAGAGATTGATTAATGTGGATATGTTGGATGAAGAAGAAATTGCCTGGATTAATGGATACCATAACACTATCTGGAGAGAATTAAACGAATCATTTGATCCAAAGAGCTATGTTTATAGATGGTTTAGAAGAGAAACTAGTCCCTTGGTCAAGAAGAGGTAATTTGGTTGAATATGAACGGAATAATGATATTGGAATAGTTTTTAAATCTATATAGGTAACGAATGATCTCTTAATTTCCTACCAGTGTAAGTGTTCCAAAAAAATGTAATGCGTCAAATGAATAGCCAGAAGAACGATGTTTATTAATATATCACTCTTCAAAAAGAATTTGAATTTCCTCGATCCTTCTCTTCCTTCTTTCTTCCTCTTCAGCACCGACAGCCTCTCCAATTTGTTTTTTTCTCTCTTGAATTTTAAGCATCTTCGTTTCAATACTATTTTCCACGATAAAACGAATAACTTTCACAGTTTCATTCTGGCCAATTCTATGAATTCTATCAATAGCTTGATCTTCAACACTTGGTGACCACCAAGGATCCATCATAAAGGCCCTGGAAGCAGTAGTTAAATTTAAGCCAACACCACCAGCTTTCAACGAAAGGAGCAATATAGTTATCTTATCTATCGTTTTATCATTAGTATTAAATTTCTCCAACACCTTTTCCCTCTCTCCCAATTGAAGCCTACCATCAAACTTGTAGACAATAAAGTCCTTACCTCCTTGAAGTTTAATTTCGTTCTCGATAATATCCAAATAAGAAGAAAATTGAGAGAAAACGATAACCTTCTCTCCTGGATTCTGAAGTTTAAGTGATCTGAGATGTCCCATTAATGCTTGAATTTTAGAAGATGCCCTATCCGGATCATATAGATAAAGTTGAAATTTGAACTTCTCGCTGGGATCAGTAACATCCACATTTGTATGAAACCGGATCTCTTTTTTACTGGTTTCTTTTGATCTGACCTTAAAGAGCTTGTACTTCGAAACAGATTCCCTGCAATTGGGACAGAATGATTCTTTGCTTTGTCGATTTTGGAAATCGATGTGCTCGATTAAGCAAGTCAAACAAAACTGATGCCCGCAAGGAGTAATAACCATTTCTCCAAGATGAATTGGAGATTGTGTGCAGATTGAACACTCCGAGTCTGTCAAATTAACCTTATCAAATAATGAGTACATCACTTTGTTGGATTCGGATTCGTTTGCAAATCCTTCATTCGTAATTTTTTTGGTGACAAACTCTTTCATTTCTTCCTTAATATTATCATTCTCGTCATTATTATCATCCTCCATATCGTGTTGAGTTCCCACGAGATCCATATGACAGCATATCTGTCTTAGTCTGAGAATATGGGTTAAGATTTGAGAATACTGTTTCAAAAGTTGACCCGACTGCATACCTTCCTTAAATGATTTATTTGCCCGAGCTTTGAACCAGTTGTATAGTTTTTCTTCCTTCTGATTGAAATTTATCTCTTCAATTATCACTTCTTTTGGTGGCAATTCAACCATCGGCCTTCCATCTTTCTGTTTCATATTTTTAGTTCTTCTAAGAAAAATTGGTTCCAAAATCGACTTGATAACATCTAAAGTTTGGGAAATCTTCTTTTGCTCAAAAGGTAAGGTCACAAATGTTTTCCAATAGGAGAAATTACACCAAGGGTCAAGCTCTAAAAACTTAACTAATGAGTACAAATCATCAAGACGGTTGATAATTGGTGTGCCAGTTAATGCCCATTTCCTTTGCAGTGACAACTCATAAATAGATTTTGCACTTTTAGTGCTTCGATTTCTTATGTTGTGAGCTTCATCCAAAATAATTCGGAAATAACTGACTGAATAAAGGCCCATTTGGGGGAGATGACCTTCGTTATTTCTATGCTTTGAGATTCTTGTAAATTCATTTACTAACGTACCATATGTCGTAAGCATTACGAGCGGGATGCTTGACGACTTATTGCATAATCTCGATTTTAAGTTATTCTCGGTTGAATCACCATAATAAATATAGCAATAATGGTTCTCGTTGTTATTTGCTTTGTCAAACTCCAGTTTCCACTGGGAGAGAAGAGACATTGGTACCACGATGAGGGTTGTTCTTGATGCGTAAGGTAGTCTAAAGGCATTAGATATTGGATCTGTATCATATGGAACTGAATTAATAAGTGAGAGAGCTGAGATTGTCTTACCTAGACCCATTTCATCTGCCAAAATCCCTCCCTTTAGCGTTGATTTAATAAGTGGCTTTTCCACAGATAATTCACCATTATACATGTTGGCATAAAAGTATTTTGCCGATGATTGAGATTGAGATTGAGACTGAGTAGATTCAGGAGTTGCTGATTGTGCTGAAGTATCTCTTGGCCATTTGTATCTCCTCCACAAAGGGTTCATCATTCCTTCTTCTCTCTCTTTAATACTGTTCTTTGACTGTGTAGATAAGGAGGAGCTGTTGTCTGCCTCAGATGCCAACACTTCTAAAGTGGAGACTTCCTTCTCTCTAGTGAGCATCCATGAAAGTCCATGTTTTTGATATGGTCTCAAATCTAACTTAAAGTTGGAACTAGGTGGTTTAGTCGTTTCGGGCAAACTATTGAGTAAGCTTGATTGATTGTTTTCTTGATAGAACTGCTTCAATTGATCAAGACTGACATGATCAACTGGTTTAACTTCTGGTGCCTCTTCATCTAATTCACTATCGGTATCCAAGCTGATGGGGTCGGCCTCGTTAGCATCAGATGTTACTGTTTCGTCTCGTACTTCGGGCTCAATCGGTTGATCATCCATATGCTTTGTAGGTTTGATGCTGAGTTTCTCAAATAATTTTGAAAGTGCAAATTGTCTTAACCTTAGAACTGATTCATTTTCGGATTCTGCCCCGAAGTCAAAATTCGACTTTATTGTCTGAGTCTTTTGTTTTTTGAACACCTTCAAATCACCAGAAGCATCAGCTTCCACACTGTTAATCTTAAATGCCGTGTTCTTCAAGAATATATCCACTTGAATAAAAAATGAATCACCAGTAGATAGTCTCTTTTTTGTGCTTTCAATGACAGTTGCGTCAAAGGAAGAGATGTCTAGATCAAGTAATGGCGAAAATATCCGGGTCAAATCTTCAGGGATTCTTGCAATCTCTCTTCCTAAATCAGACCCATTTTTGGGGCATGTACATAACCGGATAATTGAGCTATTGCTCATATTTGACTTCTTTGGGATAAGACGTTTAATTGTAAGCTTTTCGCCGAATTCGAGAGGCTTCATAGTTGGACGAGTGGCCCATGCTTGGATTGGAAGTGATCCAATAAACTTTCGCCACAGTTGAGTATCTATCTCTTTCTTTATTTTGGACGATTCGGCATGCATTCGATGGTATAAGTTGTCAATTTGGGTCACTGGATCTTCCTCCAACATTCTTTTGCTGGATTCCGGAGAGGTGAAATCATCTTGCAATAGGTTTGTCATTTCTTCAGGATCTATTCCGTTGAGATACTCATTGATGGAAAGTCGAATATAATTTGGCTTATTGAAATGCTTCTTGAATAAAAATCTGAGCACCCTAGGAGACAAAGTTCCAACTGAGTTTGAAATCTGGCTTTCAAAAAGCTCGAATTTAGCTTTGTCTGAAGTGGTTTGTGCCGAAGTTGTGCTATCATTACTCAATGTGGTAGCAGATGTATTACGCTCCTGGTTGATGGAAGTATTGATGGGTTCTTCCTCGTCGCTATCTGCGACAAAAAGGGACTCATTTGGGGTATGCTCTTGTGAGTTTGACCTTGGCTGGGGGGTGGCTATCGAGTCTATGAAGAATCGCTTCTTTTCCACCGGCATCTTTGATTCACGTCTTACTCCATCTCCAATCTTTAAACGCGTAGGGTGATTCACGTGATAGATAAGTGATGGCGATGTACCGAAAGATGGACCAGATAAAAAACGTTTGATTTCCGTGGTATTTAGAAGAGGCACCACATGTCTTAATCCTAGCAAACACTCGTAGAGTGGCCACGGTAATTGTGTGGCAATATTCGCTGGAGCGCTCGAAATAAGGAGTTATTGAATAGGGATATGGCTTTCTTTCGACAGCAAATTGGCAGAAATAGATCAAGTTGCTGCGAAATAATGCCCATGGCTGGCTCCGCTACAGAACCCGCGATCTTTCACGTATTTGTGGGTAAAATGGAGTGCCAGAGACAGATGCTCGTTCATACTGGCTAATTCTGGTTTTGGTGGGGGAGGGGCACGCGTGGTACAGCTGATGCTCGAGTCCCCCATCATCCCCATCTTTCATATATAAGCCCAACGAAGGACGTTCGGTTCGGCCACAGAGATGCCACAGATACGCTTCAAGCAGCTAGGAGAGTCTGGGCTTCATGTGTCACCACTAATCATTGGGTGTGCGGGTTACGGCAGCAAGAACTGGGCACAGTGGGTAATGGACGATGAGGAGGAAATCTTCCGAATACTCAAAAAAGCCTATGACGTCGGACTCAGGACGTTTGATACCGCCGACTTGTATTCGAATGGTACGTCTGAGATGCTCCTCCGCAAGTTTTTGGCCAAGTTTAACATTCCTCGGTCAAAGGTGGTGATTCTTTCGAAGGTATACTTCCCTATCAATCCCGACGCCAACGGGGCTCGCATCAACGAGGGCGACGACGACTTTGTTGAGTTCGAGTGGGCCAACTCGCGTGGGTTGTCGCGGAAATACTTGTTTGATGCTGTTGCAGCCTCGGTGGACCGATTGGGAACATATATCGATGTGCTTCAGATCCACAAGCTCGACAAGTCCACGCCCAAAACCGAGATCATGAGGGCACTCCACGACATCGTGTGCCAGGGCCAGGTGCGTTACATCGGTGCGTCTTCCATGAAGGCGGTGGACTTTGTCCAGTTGCAATTTATTGCTGATAAGTACAACTGGACCAAGTTTATCAGCATGCAGAACTTCTACAATTTGCTCGCACGCGAGGAGGAACGAGAAATGATTCCATTCTGCCACCACAACGAGTTGGGACGGGTGGCAGTCATTCCGTGGTCGCCCAACGCCCGGGGCATCTTGGCACGTCCCCTCGATGCGGTTTCGCAGCATAACCGTTCGACAGACACCGACCCCACCATCGAAGGCGTGGGGCTCCATGTGTTGACTGAAGCCGACCGGGAGATCATTACCCGAGTGGAGAGCGTTGCCAAACGCCACCAGGTGAGTATGGCGGTTGTGGCCACCAGCTGGGTGATTGGCAAGGGTGCTATTCCTATTGTGGGGATCAATTCGGAGGCGAGGGTGGACGACATTCTCGGTGCGGTAGCGCTTCAGTTGACGGAAGACGAGATGTCGTACTTGGAGGAGCCGTACGTGCCCAAAGTCGCACTCGATTAGGAGTCACTAGGACCGAAGAGTCATCAGAATGGCCAGGGCTGAAGAGTCATGGCTTGGCCATTTCTGCTTTGGCAGTGCCAATTTCTATACCATCGTAGCAATCCGATCATTGGACACCCTACACTGGGAGTCGGAGCCTACACTTGTGGGGTAGTGGTATTTTCCCGGAGTAGCCTTGTCGTACGGTTATGGCAATAATAGCATGGACCCTCTAATAAATGACTCGTGACGCACGACAGCTGGCAGACGTATCTCCACGCATCCCAATCCACGCTGTACGACGCAATCCCAAAAAACCCAGTCTTCTACACTACCTAACAAACCCCGGACTCGCTGTCTCCATCCACTAGCACTTTTTGACGTCCCGGCCACGCCCGTGCGCCTCCCCGCCGTTTGCTAACGGCAGCATACGGCGACTCCTCGAGGCATTTGGCGCCAGAAGCCCCGGTCTCGGAACATCCGAAGCCACAGATACTCCTGCTTATCCCCACATATACCCGGAAGTACCTCTTCACCCTGCATCTACATTTTTCAGCTCCGATTACTCATCTGTAGATAAGTGCGCATATATAACCATCCAGATCTGGCGGCTAAACATTATCGCCACCACCACCATGACCCAAGCCAAAGATTTGACCCACTTGTTATCGCAGGAAGCGCTCTCCAGAAACCCCTCCCGCCTCAAGTCTGCCTTCAAGTACTACAGCCAGGAAGGCATGTCGTTTTTGGGAGGCGGCTTGCCTTTGCCTGACTACTTCCCGTTCGATAAGATTATCGCCGAGGTGCCCACGCCAGGCTTTGCCAACGGCATTGGCGCCAAAATCACCGACGCCGACAAGACGGTCATCGAGATCAACAAGCGTGCCCACGACAACGACCCGCAAGACAAACACATCGAGTTGGCCCGTTCGTTGCAGTACGGGTTCACCGAGGGCCACACCGAGCTCGTCGAGTTCTTGAAGGAACACACCAGGATGATCCACAACGTGCCATACAAGAACTGGAACCTCATCACCTCGGTGGGCAGTACTGAGGGCTGGGAATCCACCTTGAGAACGTTTGTCAACCGAGGCGATTCTATCTTGGTGGAGGAGTACACCTTCGCGTCAGCATTGGAAACTGCCCATGCCCAAGGCATCAACACCATCCCGGTGCCAATGGACAGTGAGGGCCTCATTCCCGATGCGCTTGCCACCGTGTTGGACGGCTGGACTGGTCCAAAGCCAAAGTTGTTGTACACCATCTGTACCGGACAGAACCCTACCGGATCCAGTTTGAGCACGGAAAGAAGACACCAGATCTACGAGATTGCCAAGAAGCACGACATATTGATCATCGAAGATGAGCCCTACTACTTCTTGCAGATGGAAACTTACACCCGCGACAAGGCGCTCAGAGAAAGCAAGAAGGTCCACTCGCACGAAGAGTTTGTCAAGGCCATGGTTCCTTCGTTTATCTCCATCGACACCGAGGGTAGAGTCATTAGATTGGACTCGTTCTCCAAGGTGCTTGCTCCTGGAATCAGAATCGGCTGGATCGTGGGCCAGGACAACTTGTTGGAAAGATTCACCAGATACCATGAGGTTTCTATCCAAAACCCTTCGGGTATTGCCCAGTCCTTGACCAACGGTGTGTTGCAGAAATGGGGCCAGCCTGGATACTTGGACTGGTTGATCGGATTGAGAGCTGAGTACACCCACAAGAGAGACGTGGCTATCGATGCCATGGTGGAAAACTTCCCAGAGGAAGTTGTTTCCTACGTCGCTCCAGTGGCTGGTATGTTCTTTGCCTTCAACATCGATGCGTCCAAGCATCCTAAGTTCGTCGAGCTCGGGAGTGACCCATTGAAGATTGAGCTGTTGATCTACGAACAGGCCATCAAGCAAGGGTCGTTGATGATTCCAGGCTCCTGGTTCAAGGCTGATGGGCAATCGAACCCTCCACAAAAGCACTTGGTCGAGAACCCCCGTACCAAAACCGAATTCTTCTTCAGAGGTACTTACGCTGCCATTCCTTTAGACGAGTTGAAGCGTGGTATTGAGAAGTTCGGTAAGGCTATCAAAATAGAATTTGGACTTATTTAGTGATGACCTAGCAAGCCTATAGACTAATAGAAGTTCATACCAGACTAATTAGTGTAGAAGTCGATAATTGAAGTAATTCTGGCCATTCGAACACATTGCCTATAGTCTAGCTATAGTTGAAACACCTCTGATATTTATATCTAGACAAACTCTATATGAACCACAGTAGTAACTGAGCCTCTGGCTTGCAATCATCCCCAGACACCATCTCGTTGCCCAACGACTCGCCACCTTAGTCGTTTTACTGTTTCCTCTCCTGCTCACTGATTATTTTGACGCACTGGTTGAATCTCAATATTTCGCAATTCTCACCATTCATCTTCACCAGTCCACTCAATACCACACACAATGCACATACTCAAACTACCGTGGTTTGGACATCGAAGTACGTCAATTCCTGTCCGTGAGACTGAACCCTACTAACATCTAGCCGAAAACAAGAAGATCGAATGCTATTCGGTAACCATCAATGCTGATGGTACAAGGCTAGCATCAGGTGGTTTGGACGGGAACGTCAAGATATGGGATACAAACACTATCCTACAATTCGGTGCACTAAGCAAAGAACAGGGACAGCCTAGTCCCAAAAAGAAAAAGACCGATCCAACCATAGAGGACATCAACCTTCCCGATGTATCCCTCCGCAGACCACTTTGCTCAATGAGCAGACACAACGGTGTTGTTACCTCAGTAAAGTTTTCGCCAGACGGACGATTTCTCGCATCCGGCTCCGACGACAAGATCTGCTTGATCTGGGAGAAGGAAGAAGAGTTGCTGGGCCAAAAGCAATTTGGAGAAGCGGAAGCTGATCTCGAACACTGGACAGTACGGAAGAGATTGGTTGCCCACGATAATGACATCCAGGACATATGTTGGTCGCCAGATGGGTTGCTTCTAGTGACAGTCGGGTTGGATAGACTGATCATCATCTGGAATGGGCTTACCTTTGAGAGAATCAAGCGTTACGACATCCACCAGTCCATGGTCAAGGGTATTGTTTTTGACCCTGCCAACAAGTTTTTTGCTACTGCTTCCGATGATAGAACTGTTCGAATCTTCCGTTACTACAAAAAGCTAAACGAAACAACAAGTTACGAATTTCAAATGGAGCATATTGTGGTGGAACCTTTCAGAAAGTCGCCATTGACCTCGTATTTCAGACGAATGAGCTGGTCTCCTGATGGTCAACACATTGCTGTCCCCAATGCAACCAACGGTCCTGTTTCTTCGGTTGCTGTGATCAATAGAGGTAATTGGGCTGCTGACGTTTCATTAATTGGCCATGAAGCCCCTTGTGAAATCTGTGCATTCTCTCCAAGGCTTTTTGAGTTGGGTGGGACTGGAAAGAAATCCAAAGACAAGACAAATTTCACAACAGTTTTGGCTACTGGTGGACAAGACAGAACCTTGGCAGTGTGGAGCACTGCCAATAGCCGGCCTTTGGTGGTGGCACAAGATATTGTGGATAATTCTATTACAGATATGTGTTGGTCACCCGATGGGCAAACACTTTACTTTTGCTGTTTGGATGGCTCAATAACATGTGTTATGTTCGAAGCCAATGAGTTAGGTGAGGTTGTCAGTGAGGATATCATCGATACTCAATTGCATAAATATGGAGGAGATAGAGAAGCTGCCATTTTCCCCGAGAGTGTTGAACAATTGATATTAGAAGACAAGTCGGGTCTTGAGGATAACTTAATTTCGAGGCGGACAACAAAACCTGTTTCGTTGGATGATCGCAAAGTGGGTGAAATGAACAATAAATTGAAAGAGAAACTCCCTATAGGAGAAGAGACTACACTTGAAATGCCGAAAGTGAACAATTTGACTCCCAAACAATTGACTAAGATGACCCAAAGTGTAACTATAAAGAATGGTAAAAAGAGAGTAGCACCATTATTGGTACAAGCATCGACCAAAAAGGAGTCTATACCGACCTCCGTTATTAGTAATAAGTTCAGAAAGGTACAGGTCAGCAATAAGTTATCTCAACCATCATATTTACTTCCCAGGTTGGGGGTAAACTCTTCTGTACATGGAATTAAATTGAAAAACGTCAATAATCAGCATTCTATCAATGAGGAAAGTAATATGGACCAAGATAACGATAATGAAGATATGGGTATAGACGACTCAAACACTGCAAGTTTAAATCAGAATACAATCTCAGAAGCAGCATTAAAACGTCAAAGGAACAAATTGAAGCGCTCATTAATGGAGTCTAAATATCCATCTTGTTTCAAACAAATTTCGAATCTTCCTGAATCCTTATTCAGCAACCAATCACTTCTTAACAGCGAAATAAGCCAGTTGTTGAACAACTTGTCTAACTCGAAAGATATTCAGCCAGAAACGACTAATTTGACATCCATCGATGTGGATGAGGACTTACTTTTCTCTGTAATTGTTCACGGAGTGGAACATACACAGGTTTCAAACCCAATAATAAGTGAATCAAATTCTTCATACAAAACAATTACAACTATTGAGGTCAGAAATGGTCAAGGTTGGTCGGTTCTTGAAGATGAATTGAATCAGAATGAGAGTAAAGACTTCAATGACGCAACGAGAGTGATTATATCCAACAATAGCAAAGAGCTGGCCAGGAAGTATGTTCTCTTTTTTCCTTACAAGATCCAGCACTCCTTGCCTGTCGTGCTGAATGGTATCTTGAAATATTTTGTATTAGCCTCATTCAAAGGTACCATACAAATTGTTTCAGCAGATACCGGAAGATTTTTATGTCCAAGCTTTGAGCTTGGTGAGAATATACTTTATTTGAAACACAGAAGTGGATTCTTGTTGATATTGACCAGCTCTGGTTTGATTTATAGTTGGAAGTTGGGATGTGAGCAACGAGGATTGAAGGGGGTTCTTAATAAGGTCTCGATTGCTCCGGTGTTGAACTGCGTGGAGATCAATTCTGTACTGCTGCAAGATGGCTCCAGCGAGTCTAAGAAAGCAGCTACAATTTTATTGCCAAACCTAAAGGCAATCGATGTCAATCCCAAGGATGGTTCCCCACTAGTTGTACTTGACTCTTCTGGTAACCTCTACAATTATTCCATTGATTTGGGTACTTGGACAAAGGTCATCGACTCTTGGTACTACCTATCAGTGGAAGAAAAGGAGTTGCATGACTCCAGAATGACCCAGCCATTGGAACAATTGATTTCCAAGACATACAACGAGTTTATCGAGGATATCAAGAAATCCAAAATCAACTGGTACAAATTTGATGCCAAGTCCAACGATTTGAAAACGGTTATGCGTGAAAGATTTCAAGAAGTCTTGGATTTGCATTTATAGTGTTAGGTAACAATATCCTCCTAGGAGCCAGTACAATAGCGGACTAGTACCTCCGTAGACTTTGTCTAGACATTAAAAGTTGGCCTTTGCAGAAATTTAATCAACTAGATCATCGTAGTTTAAAAGTTCTTTGACCATTCAATATATACAGTTACCATAAACTCGAATTTATGACTTTTGAATCTAACAATTATTCACAAGTATATAGCACAACGCAATCTGCGTAGAATGTAGTATTTTCTCTAGGGGTACATATTATACTTCAATTAGTGGCCTTGGTGTCAGCCTTAGTGTCAGCCTTAATTTCGGCCTTCGTGTCAGTCTTAGTGTCTTTGCTTTCCCGAGTCTGCTTTACTGGCTTAGATACCGGTTTCTCAAATGGGAAGGAAACTAACAACGCCAAGGAAGAGAGCACGCTGTTCACGGTGAACATCCATATGGTCAAACCAACACCTCCTGTTTTGATAAAGGGCAAGGCCAAGAACCATTCGAGGTAGTAGGGCAACACACCCGTAGGGAAGTAGAAAAGTACCGATTTTCTGAAGAGGACTCTAAACCCCCAGATTGGCAAGGTGGTCAAAACCATGGTGACCAAGCCCACCACCCTATTGATGCCAGCCTTGTTCTGTGAAATGTGCTCGTCCAAGCTCTTGATCTCCGCGGTCAACTTGTCAGCCTGACGGTTCAACTTGGTCCATTTGGCGTATTGGTCTTGGGCACTGATGGACCTCTTCTCGCGGTTGACCTTGTTCAATTCCGTCTTCTTTTGGTTGTACTCGGCGAACTGGCTCAACCCGATCCTCGAGCCAAACTTGATGTAGTAGCCCCAGGCCCAATCTTGGATGTTGTTCTTGCCCACTTCGTTGATGGCATGCTTGAACAAGAGCACTATGAACACCAGGAGCAAGATGGTGTAAGGATGTAAGTCCAACATGCTGTGTCAATTGTGGTTGGTGGTGATTAGCAGCTCCGTCAACTTCGCAAACCGTTTGTTCTGACGCTTGATAGGGAGGATTGGCTGAGGCTCATTAGCTGGCCCTCACAATTTTCAGTATGTAGGAAAAAACTTTTTGACCAACAAATACGTGCAAGGGTGAGTGAGGTAGCTCATTATCACAACAAGGCATCGACGAAAGAGAACGTCAACATCAAGAAGCCATTTACGAAAGCTTACAGAACCAGAAAAGCCCAGTAAGTCAAAACACCCTTAATCGAGCCGGTAACAACATCTCGATAGATTATCACGCGGAATACGAGCCTCAGATCCTCATTAGATATCAGCCAGAACGGTCTCATCACAGCATAATACACGCCCCACTCCATCCCGGACCTACCTGCATCAACACAAACCTCATCCCCACACAGCCACTCACAAAACAACATGCCTAGCGAGGGAGAAGAAGACTACATACCCTGGATTCAACAGTTCTGCGAAGCATTCGCTCATGATTACTTCGTGCCAGTGGCGCAAGAATTCATCGAAGACGACTTTAATCTAACCGGATTGTCGCTGCAAGTCCCATATTATAGAGAAGCATTATACACCATATTAGATTATCAAGTGGATACGGCTGATGATAACGATGCTAGTATCACCAATGGTGGAAACCGCCCGGTTCAGAACAAGGCCAAGTCGGAATTGCCAAACAAAGCATTATTATCACACTCCGCAGATCTATTGTATGGGTTGATCCACGCAAGATACATCACCTCCAAGCCCGGTTTGACTGCCATGGCAACCAAGTTCGAAAGAAACGAATTTGGCTCCTGTCCAAGATACTACTGTGATGGCATGCATTTGATTCCCGTGGGCTGCACCGACATTCCGGGTCAGGAAACGGTTAGATTGTACTGTCCTTGTTGCAACGATATATACTTACCATCCAGCTCCAGGTATTTGAATATAGACGGTGCTTTCTTTGGTACTACTTTCCCCGGTTTACTTGTGAAGATGTTCCCAGAAATTGAAAACCAATGCAGAATAAGAATAAACAAATTCAACCAAAATGACTTCGGTTTGAAATTGTTTGGTTTTAGGGTAAATGAGCTAAGCAGCAGTGGTCCAAGAATGAAATGGTTAAGAATGCACCCCAAGACCCAAGAGGAAAAACAAGAATACGAAAACTGTGAATTCCAGGTTCCTGACAATGATTTTGATTCGGAAGTGGAAGACACCGATGGAGAAGGTGATCTCATCGACGATGATGATAAAACTATGGCCAGTGACGATGAATGAGCATGCCAGCAAAGTTAGCAAAAGATTGTAGCTAATGAATAATAGTTTGCTAGATGAGTTGTTGGTAGTCATTTAAGAGTGAACCAGAGTATGGACTGAATATGTGATGTTTTTTCATTTAATCTACGTTCGTTTTGAACTCGGCATTTCATTTCTTTTAATATTGTTTATCTACTAAGCCTAAGGTGGTCTTTTGACCATCTTACTTAAATGCTACGATCACATTAATAGATCTTGTGTACAATAAATTTTAGTTATGATCGATGACTAATGGGTTAAATGAACTGGCTTTCCAGGCTCCCATTCCTTAATACCGTTTTGTATGTTTACCCAGTATTTTAACCTTATGGCCTCCATCATAAGAGCATCCCAATCAGTGATTGGCCAGTGATTTTGAATAATTGCGTCTATAGTCTTCTCGCTCTCCTTAATTCTTTCGTCGTTTTCAGCTGACAAGTCTTCCAATTCACTCTCCTGTTCCGCCATCTCCAATGACTCATGTGCTTCCAACACCATGAGCAACATTTCCTTGTATTCGAGAGATGATTCAGGGGATTGGGATTGGAATTTGGCTATCAACTCTTTAGCTGTGTCGTCTTGAGTTATATCAAGTTCCTGGGGATGGTACAATTGTATTAAATGGGCAATTCTTGAATATGGATTCCTCAAGGTTGTGTATGCTCTGTTGATGATGGAGGAGAACGATGCATCCCCACTGGAGCCTGCCTTGTTGAGAGCTGAAGAGCCAATTAAGATATCTGGATGGTTCTCGCTTTGTAGTACACGATATTCCCTTCTTAATGCTTTTGGACTTGTCATGAATGAATCTTGTGGAGGTCCTCCTTCGGGGAAAGTCTTAGGAAACAATTGAAAAAAGGACTTTACCTTGTTTGGTTCGCCAGTTGAGAGGGCTCTATTGAAAGAGCCCAACGACCGGGTAAGTCCGAGCCCAAATCTTCTTATCATAATGACAAGCTGTTATGGTTGAATAATTACGGGATCGAGCGGTAGCAAATGTATGACATGCAAAGGCCGCGACATTTTCCTGGAATCATCTGCGACATTGCAGTCATCGAATGATTAGATTATTCATCCTAGCTGATACTCCACCCATCCATGTTTAAGAAAAGAGTAATCAAGGGTGAAGCTCCTTCTGCCAAGCGGAAACTCCTATCCGATTCTGAGGATGAGATTGGTGGAATAATCGAGAACAAGGCACCATCTTCTTCCGGATCCCATTTCAAGAAGAGATCAAAAGTTCCCACCAAGATCTTGAGCAAAGAAGTAAACCACGGCACTACAGAAAAGGAGGATATTTCTAAGGGTGTGGAAGAGATCGGCTCTGACAAGAAAGACGAGAATGCATCTTTGGAACCGAAAGTTGCAAAATCACAAGGCGCAAAACCGGCACCTGCCAATATAAAGACTTTGACCTTGACAGATTTTCAACCTGACGTGTGTAAAGACTTTCTCCAGACAGGTTACTGTGGGTATGGTGATACCTGTAAGTTTCTCCATGTGCGTGATGAGCTGAAGCAGACAAAACCGGTGAACAAAGAGTGGCAAACTGTGGTTTCTGGCATGGCACCCAAAACAGGCTCCGACGAAGAACTCTTGCCATTCAAGTGTGTCTTGTGCAAGAAGGACTACAAGGGCCCTGTGAAAACACAGTGTGGCCACATTTTTTGCAAAACCTGTTTTCTCGACAGGTACAAGAAGAAGCTGACATGCTTCTTGTGCTCGAAAGAGACCAATGGTATAATTGTGCCTGTCGCCAAGAAAGAGTTATCCAGGCTAACGGGAGTGGAAACTTCCTAGATCAACGAAAACTCGCTATATTGGCACCGTTCAAGACCTCCAAGGAGGTGTGATCAGACACGAAAGAGTTCCCGAGATTGGTTTCTTTGATAGAGACTAATACTGATTGTTGGCTCCAATGATAGACTTTTGCCGCATACCAGCCAGCCAAGGATCTCTACTGCCACTCCCCATCCTCATCATCACTCACCCTCTTCAGTTAAATTACTACCGAGTAGTTCATGATGAATTACATCATCTAGCATCAATTCAGCCTCGTGAGCAACTGGAGCCATCTCCACTTCTAGGTGGATTACTGCATCTTATTCATTAGCATAATTACACTATATAGCATTCAGAAATGTGAATTCAATTTTTATTGGCTTTTCATTAATTGCTTCGTAAGCCTAATCTCTTGCCTGGTCACCCCACACTATGAGGGTATCCGCAAACTCCGATCGCTTCGGAGGCTTGGAGGTTGCTTTTGTGATAAATATCGCGGTTCACCTCCACTGGAGCAAACCAGATCATTCTGGCAGAACATGTCCCAAGCACAAGAACAGTTGGAAGCAATCCCTGGCTATGACATAGCCATGGATTACTTTAACGACTACGCTGGCGAACACTTCAATGGTAGAGATCCCTACGAAGACAAAGAAGGCAACAAGGTGCGACTACCCTCTACCGCCACCAAAGAGGAACAGAAGGCATGGAAGAAGATACAACGAAGAGCGTGGATGCACGATAAGTGCTTCTTAGGATCGTGTGGAGTGGGGCTCGATTGTGGGCTAGGGCTAGCCCCAATCGTAGTGTTGGTTCCTGTGATGGGCCCTCTCTTGATGTACGCCGTACACACTCGTCTTCTAAGCATCGCTCAGGAGAGGATGATGTTTCCAAACAAGGTGGTGGCGAAGATCCACTCGTTGATCTTGTTGGACTTGGTGTTGACCTTGCCTCCTCTCATAGGCTCGTTCTTTGGCTGGATGAACGGGTGCTCGACCAAGACGGCAGCCACAATCTTCGAGTATATGATCTATGTGGCAAAGAGGAGAGCTGAGAACAAGGAGCCTACCTACTTGGGAACAGGCCCTATCAGAGACGAACCGCTAGGCACAAACCCTCCTATCATTCCAAGCCAGAGACAGCATCAGTACTCCAAACCAGGCAAAAAAGCGAGAAAAGGGCACAATCAGATAGAGGTTGGGCAACAGCAGTCAGGGTTTGTCTAAGACTAATGAATTTACGTTACTGCGCACTGCCTGAAGTATGGGCGCATATGTTATATCTAGGACATGCTACTATGGATGGCGGTTCGAGTATTTCTTTGGTGTATCTAGCATAGCACTGGAAATAAATGTTGCAATGGTAATCAGCCGAGATCCGGGCTGCTGTGCACGTGCGCTGGCCACGTCTCTCGCTTGTGATCCCGCACAACCCCCGTAATTCCTCCTATCACCATGACATTTGCACGTGCGCAAGATCAAAGTTGAACATCACTACACCACCCCACCAACATCACTAGCCGCTATGTACCAAAGGCCAGAAGGAATTGAGAACTGCAAGATCTGGATTGACGGATGCTTCGACTTCACTCACCACGGTATGTATGAGAAGTAATGTTTCGCGACCACCACTAACAATCAGGACACGCTGGTGCAATGTTGCAAGCCAGGCAGCTTGGGAAGGAGTTGTATGTCGGGGTCCACTCCGATGAGGAGATTTTAAAGAACAAGGGCCCGGTTGTCATGAAGTTGGACGAGAGAATGACAGCAGTGGAAGCGTGCAAGTGGTCCACAGAGGCCATTCCGGATGCTCCCTACGTGACTATGCCAGACTTCATGAGCCAGCATGGGTGTAAGTATGTTGTCCATGGTGACGACATCACCACCGATGCTAATGGTGAGGACTGTTACCAAACTGTCAAAGATTTGGGGATGTTTGTGGTTGTCAAAAGAACTCCCAATATTTCCACCACTGATTTGGTGGGCAGAATGTTGCTAATGAGCAAGTTCCACCACTATCTTCCAATTACGGCAGGAAATGTTAAGAACCACGCCTTGTTGGTTGAGGACAATAGGGACAGGTTTGAGAAGTATGCCACTGATCAAACTGGCTTAAACCCAGGCTCCGGGGTGTACTTGAACATCGACTCCGTGCCAGAGCTCGAGCAAATCGTGGCTCCCTCTGATGCTACCCAGCAAAAGTACAAGAAGGTCTACTACGTGGATGGTGGATTCGACTTGTTCCATCCAGGACATATTGAGGCCTTGAAAGCAGTAAAGAAGGAAGCAGTCAAGGAAGATGCCAGCATCGTGATTGGAATCCACGATGATGCCGCTGTCAATAAGCACAAGGGTTTGAACTACCCTATCATGAATTTATTTGAAAGATCTTTGTGTGTTTTGCAATGTCGTTACGTTGACGGATTGATCTTGGGTGCTCCATATACCCCAACCCAGGAGTTCTTATCCAAGATTCCCGGTACTGTGGTCAAGGTTTACCATGGTCCTACCTCGCTTGGTGACACTGATCCATACACCGAGGTCAAACAAGCGGGATTGTTTCATGAGACTGGTCCCCACAAGTATGACAACATGAACACCGAGTTTATTGTGGACAGAGTGTTAAACAATAAGAAGGCGTATGAAGAAAGACAAAAGAGGAAGGGTTGGAAATCTGAAGTCGAGTTACAGTTGAGAGAGGCCGAAAAGGCCAAACAGGCCGCCCAAGCCCCATGAAAAACGTTGACCGTTCTACCATATTAGACTAAATAAATATTCCCAATCTACATTCCATTTTCGCTAAAAATATTATAATAGTACTGTTAATTTGTCTAACGGTACAATCCATTTTTGATTCCCGTATTGACATAAGTATGGATGTTTAAATAACTTTCTCACTACATCCTTAGAATTAATGAGTAAAGCGTGAGTATTTCAGTAACATTCTAATCTACATCCTTAGATTAAATTCATATGTTTTAATGACATTCTCACTACATCTTACGCTGGTTTCTAACCCGAAATAACATCTCGCTACATCCTACGCTTGGCCTTAATTCGTCATTTATTGAAGTGAAATCGTATACTCGTCGCTTTTTTTGTCGTTATCGTTCGTGTTTAGTCTTTGTACAAGTTATTCTCCAACTTTTCGTTCAAGAGCTTGAGACGTTCCTCATTCTCCATGTGGTTGGAGTTTCTTCTCTTGGAAGCCCCAAAGAAGTTGTAGTCATCACTATCCAATTCGTCTCCTGGAGTTCCCCAGTTGTTCTTGCCGGCACCGCCTTTCTTGACCTTGGTGGGGTCGGAGTTGATGGGGCCATGGTGAGTGAACCACTTTGGTTGGCTCTTTCTCTCGTGGACGGTCCATTTGTTAGTTCTGGTCATATTGATGCTTTGTGTGCTTGGTAGTTGTGTTGTGCTGTAATAGTTAGCTGAGTATTCATCAAGGGATATTGGTGTCTATTTATACTGGGGTTCCCCACTGCCACAACTCTTGGTAGCGGGGATGCATGATCCCCCGCCCCTTAGAACTTGATTTTTCACACAATCAGATGACTGCACCAAAAGAGGTCGACCACGCCAACGACAAGGCCCAATGGGGCCAAGCCATCCGTGTGGGCCCATCCTGCCTCTGCCATCCTCCTCCATCAAGGTCCAATGGCAACCTCACCCCAGATAGCCTATCGCACCCACTTAAGCCTCAATTGGGTGCAATTGACGATTTGGGGCAGGCTCGTCCACGATTGACAGGTTTTCCAGATGCCGAGGTTGGATGCGAGAATAGGTCACGGGTGTTCCAGCTACATGTACTAGTTAGGTGGGTGGACGTACCTCTCCTCGAATGACTTCCATGAGTCAACAATTGGGGCACATCGCGTGACCGCCTGGGGTGGGGGACCTTGGCCCGCTTACGTAACCGGTCTTTGTGCGCTGGTTGCAAATTTCGCAGCTTCTAGCGCGGGCTCCTGCCTCTACTAAGCGCCTGTTTGTGGTCCACAGAACTGCTACTTTTACACAAGTATCCTCCCCAATGTTGTCTCCAGCCGCCCTCTTATCGATTGCCGCTATCGTTGCCCCCTTGGTAGGTGCAGGCAAAGCACCCACCATCACTCGGAATCCCAAAAACGCCGTTGCCGTGGCCGATTTCCCCTTCGGCTTCGACAACCACGTCAAAGGAAGTATTGTGTTTACCGCCAAGAGAAGGGGCAAAATCGGTGTCCATGTCGACATGACCGGCTTGCCACCCTCTGGTGGTCCCTTCTACTACCACATCCACGACCACCCCATTCCTGAGGATGGCAATTGTGACGTTGCTGGTGGCCGTTTCGACCCCTACGACGGTGTTGAAGATTGCGATTCCGTAAGAAACGATGCCTACTGCAGGGTCGGTGACTTATCTGGCAAGCACGGTTGGATCAACACCACGTGCTTCGAAACCCAGTACACCGATCTGTTCTTGTCGTTGAACAGAAAGTCTGACTCCTACATTGTCGGTAAGTCTGTGGTTTTCCATTACGAAAATATGACCAGCTTTGCTTGTTCCAATATTGAGCTTGCGTCCCTGGCCAAAATCGAGAGCATGGTCAAAGCACATCAAATTGCTGACCCTGAAACTGTTGATGAGCTCCAGAAACGTTCTCAGGATGACTACATCTTTGATGATGCCACTCTTAACGCAGACTTGGAGGCTGAATTAGAACGTGAATTAAATCATGAATTAGACCATGAATTAGATCATGAGTTAGAACATGAGTTAGAACCTGAACTAGATGCTGATCCAGGTGCTGATCTCAGCGAATCTGTTTCATACAACAAGCCCGATAACTCCTCTGTCGATTCTGATTCTGAGTTTGTGCACGAGATACTCCCAGTTCACCCCAACAAGTCGAATGCCTCCCAGTTCTACTATTCGAGTGAATGTGAGAACGGTTCTCCCTTGCAATCTATTGGCCTCGGTGCTGGCATTGCCGGCCTAGTCGGTTTACTATTGTAGATACCTTTATCTATATTTGCTAGCTATTAATACATGTGTCCCTTTCTAACCTATACAAGTATAATAGCATCTTGCACCTTATCCAACCCAAACACTCTTATGAAATCAACAACTATCAGCTTCTCTTTCAGCTTGAGTTCGCCAAATGTGCATTCCAACAATTCGCTGGTCATCATTCGAAACAAACTGACCGGAAACTGGTTATTAATTATTTCAGACTCAAACCATTCCACAATCTGCCAAAGTGGAATGGCTCCTGGCAACACTGAAGGAATTTCAAACGGAGAAGCCTCACTTTTGATTCCGTATATCTGTTCCAATACTTTTTTAGAGTTCTCAGCGGTATCAAAGACCTCCTTGCTACCGTATATACCCTCTGCTATGTTGATCAAGGTTTTCTCATTGTACTCGCTTTCTTCCAATGTTTCGGGGTGTCCATTATTTTCCATCTCTGGTTCAACAAACTCGTCGTCTTCATCGCCAATGACAAACAATCTGCCATTTTTTATGAATGGTTTTGCTGTCTCGAAAGGAACATATAATTCATTGCACAAATCAAGTAATTCCCCGCCAAACTTCAGCTTGTACCTCATTTTGTCACAATCGTCGATATAATACCCCAAGTAATAGTATTCAAACCCCAATCTCTCACACATCAATATCTCTCTGATTCCTGAAACAGTACCAAGCGAGAGGTGTGCGTAGTCTGGATCCCAGATGAAATAAATGGACGATACTCCCGATGGCAAAAAATCCAACACAGAAACAGCTATTAACTTATTATCTAGGTAGTAGCACTCGTGCGTTGGACCTATTCTCTTTTTCCCTCCACCTGAAGGTTTGAACCACTTTTCTAACGTGTTCCACTGGTCCGGTGTGCCATAAATCTCATTCTCCAAAAAGGGATTGTCACACAAGAATCTTTTGAACGACTGTTCAGTGATCTTTTCGGGTGGGTCATTATGTACACTTATTTGATATTTTTTGTATAGTTGGAACTTCTCTTTTGAAAACTTTGAGGGCTCGAATCTTGTGTGGAATCTGGTTGATTTCTCCTGTGCTAATGCTAGCACGTCCAAGTCATACTTTGCTTGGTTCTTGTGTTTTTCTTTACCTTCTTCCAATTGAGGTGCAATCTCCCTTACGAACCGGTTGACCACCTTCCGTTGTTGTTTGTTGAGTTTTAAGCATGCTTTATTGGTTCTAATGGTGTATAATCGGCAACAGCCACGAAGTAAATCTGGCTTGTATAGAAACGATCCCGATCTTCTAAATCCTTGGTTTACTAACTCATCGTAATGTCTGCACGTCATTTGTTCCACAGAAGT
This sequence comes from Suhomyces tanzawaensis NRRL Y-17324, assembly GCF_001661415.1. Classification (NCBI taxonomy): domain Eukaryota; kingdom Fungi; phylum Ascomycota; class Pichiomycetes; order Serinales; family Debaryomycetaceae; genus Suhomyces; species Suhomyces tanzawaensis. The sequence goes on from NW_017963638.1 coordinate 282,857, forward strand.
ACCCAAAATGACAGACTCCGATGATGCATCTTGCTTCCCACTTTCTAATGCAGAGTGATCCTCTTTCTTTCCCCCACAATATCCACAATCCTTATCTACAATGTAATGCAATCTGGTGAGCACCATTGGTAAATCTGGACTAGGAGCCACCATCCTCGTTTGTTCTGTGTTTGCAGTGGTTTAGTAGGTGATACTGATGTGGATAAAGCTCGTGTCACGTGATATGTACTTGCTCTTTTTCATCGCATTCATAATGAGTCCATATAGTATACCCTTACTAATCATTGCAATAACTTTGAGTTGGCCATCATTCTAGTTATTGTACGATATGAGTATGGCAAGCAAGTTCCTGCCTGTCAAAGACAAAAAAATGGGCCTAGATAAGGATGTGAAGAGGGAACCGTTGGACATCAAATCAAACCCCAGTGAACCTGAGGACCCCAGCCATTCCATCTTATCTGACCCAGAAGATTACTTGGAAGAGAATGAATCGCTTGACATGAACTTGACTAATGGTGCACAAAAGATCTGGTTGGTTAAATTGCCCAGGTATTTGGCCGATAAGTGGTCTAAAACAAACGACTTGAGTGGGAAGCAAATTGCCACCGTCAAGATTAAAAAGAATACAAGCGGAGGCAAGCTTCAGGTCAAATTGGTGCTTGACAAGAAAGAATCCAATTCCGATATACCACAAGAATATGATATTGCTATGTTGAATACCCAGGTCAGAAACTCATATGTATTCAGCGAAGAAAACTTGAAAAAGTTCAAGCAAGAATTAACAGAAGTCGGAGCGATGCCGGAACAACCAGAATTAAAGTCCATAGAGAAAAGAGGAGAATTCATCCCACCGGAACCAGAACAAACCGGCAGGTTCTATCGTATACAAAAGAATGATAGCTCTGAAAAGGCAATTCCATTCGTCAAGACAATTCCAAAAAAAACTGCATTGGCAGGTAAGATCTGTCACGATTGTCAAATTGTGCCATCGAAGAATGATTCCAGATACAGTGAAATTTTATCCAAGAGACAAAATATAACTCAGGGCCCAGCCAGACCAAAGGTGACATTCTTGAATGAAATCCCAGGTGTGTTACAAGCTAACGCTGGTCCATCGATTAGGGGTAATAATTCATCCATATTCTTGAAGTCGAACCACAATAAAAGAAATGCTGAGGGAAGAGCCATCAGAATGCCCAAGAAGGATTTATTGGATTTATTATTCAGATTGTTCGAAGAATACGAATATTGGTCTATGAAGGGTTTGAAGGAAAGGACCAGACAGCCTGAGTCGTACTTGAAAGAGTCTTTAGATTCAATCGCAAACTTGATCAAGAAGGGACCTTATACATCCAAGTACAACTTAAAACCTGAATACAGGAGATTAAGAGACGCTGAAAGAGCAGTCAGATTGGGCTTGGATGCTAACGCTGATGATAACGATAACAAGGATGACGAAGACGATGACGATATGGAGGATGTCGTTTAAATAGGCTTTACAAATGTCATATCTATTAAACCGTATAAGATCCCAAGAGACCTTATTATATATTAAATATACAATAGATTAGAAACAAAACTATGAAGTCACTCCTTAACTGTAATTTTCATAACTTACAAGTTCTTGATTTCTAAGGTTGGTGGTAAAGATTGTTGCAACTTCTTGGCCTTGGATGGGTCGTTAACAACCAAAGTGTATTGGTATCTGGCACCTCTGACCTTGAACTTGGTTTGCTTGAACTTCTTACCGTTAGCGTTAAGCTTCTTGTTGACCTTGACAACAGCGGACTTGATGTCGGATCTTCTAGCTAATTCAACGAATTCCTTGATGTCTTTGATTTCACGCTATAATGTTAGTACTGCAAAGTGTCCATAGTCACTATCATCAAAACATGTCATTGGCCTCACAATCCACATAAACCATTGAGAGTATAAGGTTGCTGGTACTGATGGCCCGCATAGCAGTTCATTGGTAGGTATAGTGACATAATTGTCCACGATGGATTCCTTCAACGTTTCATTCTATATGGGTGGATTCCACCACCCAGCTTGTTTCAGCCATAACTTAATCGTCTGAACACGATTCCTTTGATGATAATGGTCTGTCTGGGCTTGCGCCGTCGTATATGTCTATACTTACAGCCATCTTTAATTGTATATATCGATAATACTAAGAAGTGGTATAAAGTATAGCGATTGAATTTTTTTCACTGGTGGATGAGGCGCCAGTAGTTGAGGTTTGGGTGTTTGCGCGAGCGCACTTACATAAGCTATTGGGGCGCAAGCCCTAATGCACGTGATACATAGCCATCGTCTTCCCAGGTGTCTATATTACAAATTGTCTAACTAGTTGGGGACTTCAGATCATGCAATGTGGGACTTGTCCCACTGCCTTTCCTTGAACGTCAACAACCTCTTAATGCTTGTGATCCATCTGCGTGTCTTATCATCGATCATGATGTTCGCATTGGCCTTGGCTATCTTCAGATCAGCACTTCTGGCATGGATACCCACATCTCTAACACCAATGGGCCAGGCCACGTTCCCGATGCTCAACTTCATGTAGCTTTCGTTGGCTTTTCTGTACTCACTGTTCTGGATATAGTACATGATCGTAGTGAGCGAGGTAAGCATGTCAGGAGTGAGCTTGTGGACTCTAAGCTTGTATAACACCTTGACAAGATCCACCTTAGTTTCGTGCAAGAGAGCTTCTTGCTCAGGCTTTTTTGACTCCTCTTCTTCCCATTCTTTGATCAAGTCTTTGATATACACCCGTAATTGGACATACAATTCATCTTGGAACTTATGGGTGTTTAGTATGCTTTCCATTGTGATCATCTTTTTCTCGGGGGCTTCATGGAGCCTGGACTCGAGTTGTATCTGATCCCTATATTTGTTTAATCGATTTTGGTTCCTGGTCAATATTTGCAACTTCTTGACCAAGGTGAGCTTATCTGAATCAGTATCTGTTTCATTGAACTCGAGTAATTTCTCTCGCAATTGCTCATCGCTTATCGAGTTGACAAGTTCAGATTCTTCGTCCTGATGTGTGGTTTGGCCATCCTTATCTTGAGTCTGCTTCTGCTCCCCTTCGAGTGTGGCCAGCTGCTTCTCCTCATCTGGAACACTCTCCTTGGGAGGAACGCTGGGTTTACCTTTCTTGCTTATACGACCCCGATCATTTGCCTTCCTCTTCTTGTTTATTTCCTGTGAGAGCAAGCTTGAAAAGTCCATCCAGGAGTCTATATGTTCTGCCAGCAGTTACACTCTAAACTCTCGCTATACTAGTGAAGATTAGAGTGTGTGTTACGTAATCGCCTCCACATTCACAGCAAGAGATGATGTCCGACACTGCGGCGAAGCTTGACGTGAATGACATCTGTGACGTCAATGGCCCCTATATACAGTAAGGGCGTACAAGAGCATCTGCTAGAGGTATCAGTAGTCTTTACAGACTATTCGTGGCCAATTTGCTCGTTCCTCAGTCCGCTGTGAACCGTAAGTATAATATCCATCGACCTGTAAATTGTAGTCTGCGAGCAATGGACGAAGGTGCTGTTATTTCATTCGATTATTGTGCTCCGCTCCATAACCTCTCAATTCACTCTAAAGCCACCTATTTCTCCATTTTACCTCAATGGGCAGTGAATGTGATATTACCCGTAATACCTGCACATAAACCCTCATGAGAAATTTGTATCCTTGTGGAGAAAATCACTGATTAGATTATACCACACGCATTGCAACGGATAAGTCAGGTTAATCGAGCACATAAGGGACCCCATTGGATCGACCATCATATATTAAATACTGGTAAATCGTTTTTGAACTATCCTCGATACTAGTGAATGACTAGATAACTGATTTGACGACATAACAGAACCATGTCAACGAAGCAAGCTTGGGGCACCGAAGGCAATCCCAGCAATAAGAGAAGCTCTCTCGGGGAAGACATCGAAGATCACATAGTACATGATGATCCCGAAGAGGAGGATGTTGAATTGAGAGCCAGCTTCACTACAAACAATCCATTTGAACCAGAAACATCCGATTCCAAGCCTCAAACATCCCCACTATTATCAGCTACTCCCCCTACGGTAGCTAAGGCATTAATCAAGGCATACCCCTATCTATTAATTGTTAACAAGCTCTTGTCCATAGCAACGTGGACTAACGATGATTACTGGATTAACATTATCATCTTGAGTGTGTTTTCATTGGTGGTGTTGTACTTTGAGAACTTGATTGTCTGGTTTGGACATATCATCATTGTTGGAATAATCACACTTTATGCGGTGTTAAACAACATGATCGTGGAGGAAACTAAGTTACATCCTACCTTGGATGATGTTGTACAAGCCTTAACCGCCACTTGTATCAAAGCTGATATGCTTTTAAACCCAATCACCTCATTGTCGTTAACGGCATCTGATATTAAGCGTTTATTATTCACCACGCTTTTTTTAACTCCCTTATACTTGATTGCTACGCTCTTGATCATTAAGCCCAAGATCATCCTATTGGTCAGTGGTCTTTACGTATTGTCATACCATTCAGCATATTCAAGAGTAACCAGAAGAATCATTTGGAAAATCAAGTTGGCTAGAGTTATCTGTTTTTATCTAACCGGTTTAGATTTCCTGCAAGCCAAAAATCACTCCTTATTTGCAGCTGCATTTGCCAAGGTACAAAAGAATGCAGGATTCGATTCTTCTAGTGGCAACAAACCAGTTAGATTTACTTACGTGATCTACGAGAATCAAAGAAGATGGTTAGGGGTTGGTTGGACATCTAATTTACTTTCCTATGAAAGAACTCCATGGACCGATGAGTTTTTGAACGAAAGTTCCTCTATCGAGACTTTCCGTTTACCAAATACTGGTGACACATTAAACAATCCATTAGAATCGTCCAGTAAGATCAATGGTGCTTCTTGGAAGTGGGTTGACAAGACTTGGAGATTGGACTTAACCAGTGACGGTGCAATCACCTTGGCCAACAACAAGAGATCAAAAACGACTGCAAACCCATCAGCTGACGAGGGTTTTATTTATTATGATAACACTTGGAAAAAACCATCTACTGAAGATTCCTACTCCAAGTACACAAGAAGAAGAAGATGGATTAGAACCGCTGAATTGGTGTTCAACTCTTCTGATTCAGAGACTGCGGCTCCCGAAGTAGCTGAGGAAGAGCAAGAAAATGTGGAGGAGAAGTTAACTGCTTCTGGTTCTTCTAAAAGAGAAGAAAACACTAATGCTAGAAAAAGAAAAAGCTTAAGATTTGCTGAACCAGAGCAAGAAGGAAACACTGGGGCTGAAAACAGCAGTACCTCGCATGAAGTGCCACAAGAATCTGATTCGTTGGATTCCGATGTTAAAAGTGCGTAGATCGACCTATTCGATATGAATAACGAATTTCCCGAATTACATAACATGTAGGTAACGTCAAGATCATTTTAATATTACCGTATCATGGAATCAAATAGTTGTCTGATATGTATTGTCGCCTCGTATGTATAATGACGAATTGACATCTGCAAAAAGGGTCTTTTAGCGTCGGATAACACCGAAACCCGCCAAACCCCGTATAGACGGATTGTTCCGGTAATAGAGAGTTTTGTGTAAAGGGACTTCATCACCTGATATCCATCAAGTGGGGTTTGGGTGAGAGATTAGTCTCAGTAGAAAGTTCGGAGATTCCCGAGATTAGTCACGTGTTGGTGCCTTACCGATAAGGATTTCTGTTTGCTTGATCCACTGGACTCCAAGTATAAATATCGACGATATCCCCTCGCTTTTTGGTTCATTAGACAACTCGTCACTTCGTCATATCCACAATCATAATGCAATCAGAATTAGTCGCTTCTGCTTACGGTAAAGGTAACGTTAAGTTCTTAAAGGTCAAGAAGAACCCATCTGATCCAAATATCCAGGAGATTTTGGAAGCCAATGTCCAAGTTTTGTTGAACGGTACTTTTGACAGATCATACACCCATGCTGACAACAGTGCTATTGTTCCAACTGATACTGTCAAGAACACTATTTTGGTCGAAGCCAAGAACACTGATGTGTGGCCAATCGAAAGATTCGCTGCCCACTTGGCCAAGCACTTCACTGGCAAATACGAACAAGTCCATGGTCTCGAAATCACCATTGTCCAATCTAGATGGAGCAAGTACCTTCTCAGCAATGGTAAGGAACATGCGCACTCTTTCTCTCACGATGGCCCAGAAACCAGAAGAACCGTTTTGACCTACAACAAGCACTCTAAGAAGTTGTCTATTTCCTCAGCAATCAAGGACTTGAAGCTCTTGAAATCTACCGGCTCCATGTTCTACGGCTACAATGTCTGTGACTACACCACCTTGAAGCCAACCAATGACAGAATTCTCTCCACCGATGTTGATGCTGTGTGGGACTTTGATTCCAAATACGTCCCAACCTTAGACAAAGTGTTCAAGCTTGCTGACGAAGGTTTATTCGACAGAGCCTACAACACTGCCAGACAGACCACCTTGGATTTGTTTGCCTTGGAACAATCCGCATCTGTTCAAGCCACCATGTACAACACCTCCCACAAGATCTTAGAACAGGTTGATGAGATCAAGACCATTTCCTACAAGTTGCCAAATATCCATTACATCTTGTACAACTTGGAATGGAAGGGTATCAAGAACAACACTGAATTGTTCTACCCAGCCTCTGATCCAAACGGTCAAATCACCAGTACTGTTGGTAGAAAAGCTTCCTCCAAGTTGTAACCTATTTCACTTCTCTATATATTTTCGATTTAATTTTATGATTTAGTTGCGAAAAAACAACAATTGTAGTCAGTTTATTTTCACCAACTTCGTTGCATAACTAACAATACTTTCAAAAATACCAGCATTGCAAAATTGTTTATCGTTAAGCCTCGTAAACGAATGAAGAATTATTCTAGAAGAATTTTCCCCTTGGTATTGAAGAACTAGACACTCGTGGTGCTCTTCTGGCGACTAGATTCATTCCATTGCCTACACTTTTCAACAATTCAAACACAGTTTCCAAAACCTGTCGAACCATGCACTGCAGCTGTCCCAAGTTTTTTCTGCCTGGAGAAGCTCCTTGTTCCATTAAATATCGTAATCTTACTATTCTCTAATCCTGACACGCTTCCGTTATGGATGCAAATAGCCTGTGCAGGAACTGAAAAATTAGATGCGAAGAAGTCATCACTGCCTACCATACATCGAAGATGAGCCACTCCAACACAAGAGGCATATGTACCGCTGTGCTACTTACAGCGGTTGTCACAGCCTCGCTAGTCGAAGGCTATCACCGCTTCGTTAAAAACAAAACTCAAACACAATCAAAATCTGCTGCAAGACCTCAACCCCAACGCGAACACTCGGAAGAGTTGATTCGTGAACAGTTAGCTCGTAACTATGCTTTCTTATCGGAGGATGGTATGCAAAAGGTGCGTGATCAAAGAATAGTTGTCGTCGGTGCTGGTGGTGTCGGGTCTTGGGTTGCCACAATGTTAGCTAGATCTGGTGTTGAACACCTTAGAATTATCGACTTCGACCAAGTTTCCTTGAGTTCCTTGAACAGACATGCAGTTGCCAACTTGAAGGATGTGGGTATCTCTAAAGTGGAGTGTTTGAAGAACCATTTGCTCCAAATTGCACCATGGATCGACATTCAAACCAGAAACCAATTATGGAATCTTGATAGTGCTGACGAATTAATTTTTGGTGATGACTTTCAGCCAACATACATTGTGGATTGTATTGACAACATTGATACCAAGGTTGATTTGTTAGCATACTGCCATGAAAAGAAGTTGCAGGTGATTTCATCTGGAGGTGCAGCATGCAAGGCAGACCCGACTAGAATCAACATCAGTGACATTTCAAAAACAGAAGAAGATCCACTCTCTAGACAAGTTCGTGTAAGATTGAAGAAGAGAGGTGTCATCACCAACATTCCAGTTGTTTTCTCTGCTGAAAAGCCTGACCCAAGAAAGGCCCAATTATTACCGCTTTTGAATGAAGAAATAGAGAAGGGCTCAGTTGACCAACTAGCAGCTTTGCAGAACTTCAGAGTTCGTATTTTACCCGTTTTAGGTACCATGCCCGGTATGTTTGGTCTTGCATTAGCTACCCATATTTTAACTACAATTGCTGGCTACCCCACTGAACCTATTGAAGGTAAAAACAGATACAAAATCTACGATAGTATTCTTCAAAGTTTGGCTGGTCAACAATCGAGAATTGGTAAAGTTGATCAACGTGTCCCTATCTCTTTGCATGATGTCAGCTACATATTGGAAGAAGTTTTCCGTGGCAAGTCTCCAATCTCCGATTACTCATCAAGACTTACATTGTCAAGATGGGATCCAAGCAAGGAACTTTCTTATCAAAATGTTGTCGTTTTGACTAAGGACGAACAAAAGATTCACGAAGAGAAGGTCTTAAATGGAGGTCAACCATTGGAAGAAGTTTATTCTTCAGAAGTCTTACAAAAAGTTGAGCAAAGATTTGCTCAAGAACGCTATTATTCTCAGTTCCGTTAGTTTTAATATACATTGTAATTAGATGCTAAGAGTAGTGATCATCCTCAGACTAGAGAGCGAGTTAGTAAATCATTACATAATCAAGCTCACCAAAGAAATTTCTTGCTACAGGTAGGCATACCAAGAGGAACCACCATCATGTTACGTTTCAACCCCTTGAAGTTTCTGTCGAAGTGGTCCATTCCACCAAGCAGAATAATAACTAGAAGATTCCAATTGAAACAACAATTTTTCAAGAGATTTCAATCTATCAAGACCAATGGAGCCCAAACTACACCACCTCCAACTGGCTCGAACAAGAAGCCAACTGGGTTGAAAGCACTTATGAAAGAATATGGTTACTCAGCCTTTGGTGTATACATGGCGTTGTCTGCCATTGATTTACCGCTCTGTTACATTTTGGTGCATTCAATGGGTCAAGATGAAATCGAATACTATGAAAATAAGGTGAAGCAACAATTCGGCTACGGAATGACTGAAGAAGAGTTGAAGAAGAAACAAGAAATAAAGAGGATTGAAGCACAAGTGGAAGAGGAGAATTCGCCAACACCCAGTTCCAAATCCCAAGGCGGCTTTGTTCAAACCGTTCTTTCACAATTCAGTTGGACTGAGTTTGCCATTGCGTATGGTATTCACAAATCCTTGATTTTTATAAGAGTGCCTATCTGTGCTGCAATTACCCCAGGTGTTGTGAAGTTATTGAGAAGATGGGGTTTCAAAATCGGAACTGACAAACTTTCAACCAGTGCCACCCTTGCGAAGGACACTTTAAAGGACTTGACAGCTTCTAGTACAAAATTTGGTACCAAGCCTAATGCCAAAAAGAAGTGGTTTAGCTGGTTCTTCTAAATCGGCCCTTAGTTGTGGTAAACTCATATGATCTATTAATCCCTGGCGATTTTTCTTGTAAGTAGTGTTTAAATAACAATAAATATATATCTAGTATCAATTATATACATGTATGAATACACTAGAAGTGAAGGCAACTGAAATGATATAGAGAAGTAATAACAATCATTTCGAACGAAGGTCATAATCATCTTAACAACATAACTCATGATAATCAAATACTAAGAGCCAATTTTGCCCTTTCATAAACGTAGAAAGAACAGGCAACCATCGGGATAACTTTCATGTATCCAATACTCAAGCCCACGAAGTACCCTCTAACTCCACTTTCTTTGAAAATCAATTTAAGGGTATCCTTGAAAGATAAGAACTGACCATTGTTGATAGCACCCCCAACTTGCATTCTTCTTCTAATAACTTCAAATGGGTAGGCTGCCGTCTGAGAAAACATCCCTGCTAAGCCACCTGCTATCAATTGGGCATAAGCTCTGAGGGGTCTTCTTGAATCTCTTGAGTTGACGTTTTCCTTCACCTTTACCACATTCTTCCTCGACTCGGCGGAAGAAGAATTATCCGGTTTGACAGTATATTTCGACAATAATTTGGACCTGAATACATCATGGATCAAATCATGTGTATAAAATGAGACACCAGCATAGGGAATCATTCCCAAAATAGTTGGTGCAAATCCTCTATAGAAATTTGAAATTGACACCAACGAAGGAGGAAGAATTTGTCTCAGAAATTTCAACCATGAAGGATCATTCACCTTGTGGGGCGGAGTTTCCTTAAAAATATTGTGTACAGTGGAAACCAACCGTCCTCTTTTATGCTGTGCTGACGAATTCGAGTCACTCGAATGCTTGGTATCGAAAGCCATTCTCACTCTTACCAAGTCTAGGGGATAAGTGAAGAAAACTGATGCTAATCCCGACAATGAACCGGCCAAGAACCGACGGACTGCGGTTTCGTAGTTGTCATTAGGAATCAATATCGTCCTGATTTGTTCATATGCAACAAACTTGATAGCAGCGTAAGGGAAAATACGCAACAAAGTGACTGAATGTCCTTGGAAAAGTCCATATGCGCCATCGTTGACCCAGATCTGTTTTGAAGCTTTGAATAGCCCACTGAATGTCCCCCTGAACTTCAAGAAGTCTGGGTTGGAGGTCTGGAATAAGATTTTGATTCTGTCTAATGGGGCGATTAATGTTTTAGCGGCACTTCCTGCCACACCACCGGCAATCCCGGATCGAATCACGTACTCAAATGACTGTTTGTCGATGATTTTGACATGCTCAACTGGGGTGGACTGGTCGTTGCAGTTTGCAAGGGGACTGATCTGAACTCCTCTCTTGATGAGAGCCGGGGTCAAGGACGGCACATTGGATGTTGAGTTGTCTTCGTTATTGGCAGCGGTGTATCCAGCCTCGTTGGATATCATGCTCTTACCTGCCATAACTTGTGGGGAGGATGTGGCGAGTTTTTCGTGTTTGGCTGTCACCTCTGGGGGATTTTGTTTAGATGTCTGGTGATTGGCCAGCCTCGCAAAGGGACGTAAACTGGTGCTCTATAAGATGATCGGATTCCTCTACCGATATATAAGTCGTGACGCTATCAAGGAGTGTGGATGATTACCTTTCGCTGTCTTGAAATTGGTTATCTGTTGAATGATGCCTTGACTATTTTTTATGAGACTTTGTGTAGTTTTGAAGTATGGGGTCCGAAGATTAGGAAGATACCGGTTGGACAAGCGAGCGTGGCAAATCGGCAGTTGGGGAAGAACAAACCAAGGACGAGGCCGGTGGCAGTAAGGAAGGAATTACAAGGCTTACGTGAAGACTTGGGACAAACGTGTGCCCCACTAACAGTCCCGAGGAATGTGTGATGGCCACACCCGTGCACCTTGGTGCAGCGTGAGCTGGCAACGGCTTGTGGAAGCGACGATCCTGCCGAGGGGCGATAAACCAGCTGGGGTAGTCCCGCACACAATAGGAGGTTGTTCCGAGATAGGTTGTCGGACAACAATTGGTGGTGGGGGCTGGGTGGCCAGTGTGGGTACGTCTCGTTATGGATAATCAATAACAGTATATTTTGCACCAGGAATCGGTGTGAGAGTTAAATTACAGAGACAAACGTCTAAAAATACAAGGTCAGGGCCAGACCACTCACTGGGGCACAAGGTGTCCCCTGTAGCCCGAGGTTCTCTCCTTGTGGTAGTTGGAAGGAGATCTACCTCTAATGATCAAGGGAGGCGTTTCGATCGAGCTCAACAAGATGGGCTGGATCTGCAAGTCCTCATCCTCGATGATACCCAACAACTCGACGTGGAGCGTGAAGTATCTGGAGTTGACAGACGTCGACTTGATTCTGATCGAGGAGGTGAATTGAATTCTCTCGAATCTGGCCACTCTGGCAATCGAGTCGCTGGGATAGTTCTTAAGGATAGACTCATCCTTGAGGGTATCCAAGTTCGTATCGTGGTAGTACTCAGCCCTGTCAAAGTAAAACACCTTGTTCATGTTCTCGATCTTGCTACCGTTACGCTTGTTACAGGAAGCCTTGACGGTTTCATGGTCCGGCAAATCACCTGGCACCGCAGGGTAAATTGGGGGAGGAAACTGTGGTCCCTTATCTCTCTTAGCAGTATGTTGGATAAGACTGATCGAAACATCGTTATCCGAGCATTTAGCAACAAGTCTAATTGCAAAGTAGCTAATTTCAACTTTGTTTTCTCCAACAGGCTCCCCATTTCGAGCAGAGGACTTTTCGTAGGTGTAAAACTTATTCTGAATGAAACGGTCAAAATCAAAGTTTTCTAAAGAGAATGCAGTCACCAATGTAAAGTAATTACGTTTGTAACCTATCCATGTTCCATTCTCACCAATTTCAAACCCACGATCAATTCTGGCATGCAACACTGGATTCACGTCCATATCATTACGCTTGCAATAAATGTCCTGGTGATGTCTTGTATCACTGAACCTTGGGCCCACTCTAAACAAGTCGCTTGATCTAGGAGCAACTTTTTTGGTAACAGATTCGAGTAATTCCGTCTCATTGGGTTGATTCAACATACCCAAATGATGGCCATGATTCAAAGGATGATGTACTTGGCGTTGGGCTTGCTGTTGCTGCTGCTGTTGTTGGGGTTGGAGTTGATGGTGCAGATGCTGTTGGAGTTGTTGTTGTTGTTGCTGATGGTGATGCTGTTGCTGCTGTTGTTGCTGCTGCTGATAGTGCTGATGGGAAAGTTGGTGGGAGAGCTGGGCACTTATTTGGTCCTGGTCATGTTGATGAGGATTGTGGTGTTCCTGGGCTAATTGTGCAAGATGTTGTTGAAGTTGTTGGTGTTGGTGTTGGTGAGCTTGCGGAATGTTGTGGTGATGTGGTTGTTGATGCAACGGTTGGTGGAGGTGTTGCTGCTGGAGATGCTGCTGTTGGAGGTGGTGGTGCTGCTGTTGTTGTTGGAGATGCTGTTGTTGGACCAGGAATGGAGGTGGGAGCAGCAGTTGCACTGGTTGCTGTTGGGCAGGAGAGGGCTGTGCTTGAGGCTGGCCATGGGCAAGATGGTGATGTTGTTGTTGGTGGGGATGGTGGAACTGCTGCTGGTGCTGGACGTACTGCTGATGGAGCTGCTGAGCTTCGTCGTCCTTCAAATGGGGAATATTCACCACAGCCGAGTTGGCAGCAGCAACTGCAGCAGCTGCGTCATCCTCGGTGAGCGAGGGGTGGTCATCGGTGGGGATTGTCATCATCTTGGGCAGAACGATCAATCGGTGGGGCTGTTGGCGGAGATTGGTGTAAAAAGCTGGAAGAAGCAGTAAACAACGGAAACGCAATTAATGGACAGTGCTGAGGGGAAAATGGACGGCCGGGAAGCACAGGAAGGGGGATCGGAGTGGTTCGGGCTATCGATAGGACTGGAGGATGGTATATCAAGAAGTCAGTTTTGTGCTACCATTTATTTTGTGTATCTATTTTTCTTTTGCATACACTTCGAAGATTGATGGTCACTGGTGAGGTTGGTGATAATTTTGTCGGCGGTGGTGAGGTCACGTGGTTACCCGGATTCCAGGTTCGGGAGCCACCGCGTCTGAATCCCGGCTGGCTTGACGCGATCTCACGCAACACCACCGCTCCAGTCTCGTGGTGGGCCTGGCGTCGCATTCATGCCTCCCGCGGGGGTTTGCTACATGGTGGCCTGTCGCGGTGGTCGGTTTCGCGTGGTTATGGGCGACTTCAGCCAGCCCAGGCAGGCGCCAGCAGCCACGCTCGTAAACTGGACTAAATTGCGGGGGATCTGGCCCCGAGTAGTCGAGGCCCAGGCAGCCAGGTTGTCGGTGGCAGGAACCGTTCGGATAGCCTCCTATTCTTGGTGTTCTGTCGTGTGAACCTCAACAGACTATAACCATTTTGACATATGAAAAAAAATTTTCTCTCTTTGTGTTCGGGTCTCTACACTCAAGAACCCAATATTGGGGCATCGAAATCTGCATAGTAGTAAAGTTGTACAACAATAATTGCAGTTATAAATAATTTTTGTCTGGCGTCCAGGATTTATGTTCAGTACCCATTTGTGACAGTCCGAGCAGGTCATTAGATGCATCAACTGAGTATCCACGGGCATGAGAAGCAGCACTCTCATCCACTGCTGATGCCACCGCATCTACCCCACCAGCATACCCACCAGGCGCCATTCCAGAACCACCACCACCAGCCAGCGCCCAGCGACAAGGAAAAGCTGTACTTCCACCACCACCAGCACCACTACCACCAGCACCACCAATACCCACTCGCATCGTCGTCGTCCATCCTCCCCACCTCCTCCCTCAGAGACATCGTCTCGTTGGTGATGATCCTCTTGTCGTTACCCCATAGCATCTCGTTGGGCCTCCTCATCCTCCACATCTTACTCGGCTCCACCTTCACAGGCGGCAAGTTCATCTTCAACATCTTCATACGAGAGAACGCCGAACCTCTCGTGGGCAACGTCAGGAAATTTCTCTTGAACGCGGTCAAGATTGCTATTCTCAACTTGACGCTTTTCGGTTGCTTGAGCGTCTTGATCCACAAAAAGAGCCATTTCAACTATGTGATTATGTTCTCCAAAGCAATTATATCCAGCGATCTCATAGGCTCCAGCTCTATCAACTACATCAACTCCATCTCCAACAAGCGGATTTCTTCAAAAATTCAGTATGATGATGATAAGAAGTATTTCAACAGTAGTCTCATAAACTCGGTCGTTAGCTTTTGCATCATAAACTACATCAATTACTTGATTCAATGGTTGAATGGCTCATTTGACTTTATTGACAACTATAGCAGCAACCTTAGCTACATCAACAACTACAATTTCTCAAACTACAAGAACAAATTGTATTTGGTTTTGTCGGTTCATATCATAAGCTCATCAATTTTCAAGAAACCACATACAGTTCATAATTCAATATCTAATGTTTTCGATGACATATCTATTAATTGCGACGAAAACAAATTGCTAGATATAAATTTGAATGAATCCATACCCAAAAACTTCGATAGCTCCAAGAACGTGGAATCGCTAAATTCGGTGGCCATCAAGAACTTTGAAAATTTCATCATATCGCCATTCAACAGTAGATTGACGATACTAAAGAATAAGTTACGAATCAACAACATCAATAATGTTCCCATTGGTATTTCCATGCCTAACACTAACAGCAATAGAACTCAATTAAGTAATGGTCAAAGCGGCACAACGAACAACACTAGTACCACCTCAACTACCACAGCATCATCAACAACCTCAACCTCCACTTCTTTGACGACTACAACGGTTTCTCCAAACATCACTACAATTGAGAACACTATTATCATTCAACCTTTTTGGTCAATTTTAGCTGCGTGTAAGGCTATTTTGAAAAATCCAAATTTATTCCTAGGGGAAACCACAAAATTTAAAAACAATGGTGGAAAATTCATCAAGATCCAAGATGACCATATTTACAAGTCTAAAAACTTTGAGGGTTGCAAAATGGCAACAATGTTAATTGATGATTCAAAGGTTATCTTCAAATTTTTGGATCAGGATGAGCTCAAGGGCCTTAAAATAAGGAATCTAAAAATAAAGTTGAATAATGTCAACTGGACATATTTCAAGTTGATTAAGACGGATGATAATGATTTAAAATTGGTCATTTATGGGTTGACCCCATTGTTTCAGTATGAAATAGACTTGATCATTGAAGACCAAATCGTCAATCACTTTATTATCAATACCACCAATGATAATGACAATCTTGTTCTTAACAAATCGTTGGCAGAAACCTCATCATTAAAAACTTTGCAAATCTCATTGATTTCTAGCATTAAAAATTTGAGTTCTTTGAGAGCTAAATTGAAAAAGTTCAAGAGAGAAGAGAATAAGAAATTGACAGAAGCCAAGAATAATATTGATAATTTGAAAAACAAGATCTCCAAGTACAGCAGCAAATTGAATAGCGATCAAAGAGCATATGGTAAACTCAAGGGCCTTAAGCACTCAGTAATGCAATTGGAACAAGAGATTGAACAATTGAATGTTACGATTGACACGCTACATGAAAAGGAAAAAGAAACAAAAAGCGGTTTTGAGAGTGAAGAAGAAACTCTTTTGAAGGAAATCAGCGAGTTAGAATCTATATTCATTGAGTACGAAAATCGGATTAAGGTTGAGAAAGCTTATTTGAAAAATGCGAAGTCAGACGAGCATACTATTGAGTTGAAAAATCAAAAATTGTTGAACAAGCAGGCTGCCAGAACCGAGGAAATCAAAAACATGAAGAATGATTTAAAATTGATCAAAAAGAATGAAATTTTGGCCAAGTTTTCCAAAAGAAGCAAGAAAACAAATGAGAAGTATGACACTATCTTACCGAAGGTAAAACTTGAAACTGAAATCTTGAAAGAGGATTGTAGCAAATGGTTGAATGAATAAATCGTTGTATGACATATATCTATAGTCTATGTATATAGCAGTAATGCATTAAATATCACGATGTATTGTTCCTAAAATCAGACATGCAATAACATTTGACTTTAGCTGGTCTTTATAAGATAGGAGAATATTTCTATGAATCGACAATGCCTAAGCTGTCTTCTCTATGCAATTATAAGTGTTTCCGTAACGGATCTGACATTAGTATGTAAGCAATGTACATCAAGCCAGTAAGATCGAGAGAGATTGAAGTTCAAATATCCTATCCCGATTTGAATCCCAGCTTGATCAATTTGTCTCTATTAGTTTCTCTCCAATTTTGTGAAATGCCCTATCGAAGTACAATAAGCCTCCCGTTTTATTGCTATAATCTTCATTTTCCTTTATATCAAGAACCTTGACCACCCATATCTCGTGATCATCCACTAGAAAGTTTTTCATGGTCTCACAGATGAGTACTCGTTCACTATTCTTCAAAATGGGAATATTTATGTTTTCCTTCACCGTGTGAAATATCCAATCATTTCCTTGATGCAATTTCGTAAAGGGTGTTGTCATTTCGTGGAAGAACTCGCCATCCTCATTGGTTGTAGGTTTTCCACTCGTCTTAACTCCGCTAGCAAATATCTTGCCTAAATGTACCGATTGTGATGTTGGAGGCAAAAGATGGATCGCCAAGTACTTGTTCTCGTGTAACGCTTGAGAAGTATATGAGGGTAAATGGAGATTAAATTGTAACAATGGAGTTGGATAGACGGATAGGGAGCATACGGATGACATCGTCATTCCATGTAATGCCAGTACTTCTTTAGCACCAGTACCTGATGTCAATATCATTGCTTGCGCACTTATCCTAGACATTGTCGACTTGAAGGACTCGTTTACTGTGATTGCTTTTGTGGAGTAACGGCGTATTATCGGTATCATTTGGTTGTATGCTGTGAGTCCTTTGGGTATAACAGGTTGATATTACTTGCGAACAGTTTTTCTATGCGATATGGCAAAAAATTGATTGAGCTACCAAAAAAACTCCGCGACGGGGAATTGAACCCCGGTCTACCACGCGACAAGCGGTAATTCTAGCCACTAAACTATCACGGATGATTTCTGTGTTTGTAACAGATCCACTGGGCAGTAGCTTAAACAGTAGCTTTGATTATATAATCACTTATATTGTGGACCTGTTCTGGGGGGAACTCGTTATCATCGTCCTCTATTCCCCCCTGGCCTTTCAACTACTGAGCTAT